>NW_027153227.1:157724-157957 GCF_002600585.1 Cystoisospora suis
GGCGAACGCTGCAGTGCGTTGTGTGAACGACCGCCGGTGAGCCAGCTATTGTGCGTCTCGGTCGGTGACTGCGTGTTGCTATCGTCTTCGAGCTAGTCCAGTCACCTACTGATGCCGCTCACGGAGCCACGCGGGGGCAAGGGCGAGTTGCTTCGAACTGTATATGATGAATCCCCTCCCGATTTCTCAGTCCTTATCCCTGACCAGTCACCGCACGTGTCAGGTTTAGTGCC
>NW_027153228.1:0-554 GCF_002600585.1 Cystoisospora suis
TTCCTTCGTCTCCTAACCATCTTTGTCCCGAATTCGTCTTCATGACATACTCCTAATGCCTCTTCTACTGCTGACGTTACATGGAAGGGTTGGTTTTCTCTTTCTTGAACTTCCTCTTCTCCTTTCGATCCTCCCTTAGCTTCGTCAAGATCTTTCCCTATAGGATTCCCCCCTTGGTTGCTTCCCCTAGTGCGTGTCCCAACCTTTCGCTCTTTTCTCTGATCTTCCAGGCTGGAATCCGATTCACGGACTTCGGACTTCGTCATCTCTCTCCCCTTTTGTAGCTTCTTCTTTTCTGAAACCTCTTTCTTTCGACAGATCTTCCTCCTCTTCCATGTCAAGACTGGTAGGCTATCCTCCGGGATATCGTCGAGCTGCGTCGGTGCCGGTCGTAGTAGGACTTCAGGTTCTTCAAATAATAATTCTTCCCTATCATTTTGCATCCCTACATCGTCCGACTCCCCATTCTTATCGTATTCCCAACCTGGTAGTGCTGGAGCTTCCACCCATTGTCCTTGAGATTCTTCTACTAGGACCCCTTACTTAAGATACTA
>NW_027153228.1:954-1255 GCF_002600585.1 Cystoisospora suis
GAGCTTCTCCTGGATGTGGAGTCTTATTCGGAGTCCTCTCCGGTTGAAGCTGTTCGTTCGTGATCCTATCTGAAGCTCCCCGGGGTTCTCTTCTCCCTTTCGACTGAATCTTTACTTCCCTACGCGTTCCTTCCTGTCTTGGTTCACGGTCGAAAATCCCTTTCTTGGGTTGGATTGATCCATTTCCCTTTCTCTTAATGTCCCCTCGACGCACCACTCCCTGTATTACTTCCATCCGCCGCTTGAGAACGTCATCCTTTCCTATTCCCACAAATTCCTTCTTTCGTTCACACGAATTTAG
>NW_027153228.1:1733-1967 GCF_002600585.1 Cystoisospora suis
CACTCGGACAGTAGGCGGGTCGGGACTTAGTCCGGCCGCCTGGCCAGCTACACTCTCCCCGGCAGTTATCACCTCCGGCCGTTCCAACCAAAGTCTTCTGACTATCTTCCAACCCTTCAAACCTACTATCTGCCCTTCTTTCCCCCAGCTCCCTACATGTTGAAGTTCCTTGAAGAGTTCCTGACCCTTCTTTGATCCTGTATCCTCGTAGTCCGGTCGAGTTTTCCCGTGGAG
>NW_027153229.1:0-220 GCF_002600585.1 Cystoisospora suis
CGTGATATGGAAGGGTTGGTCTTCCCTTTCTTGAACTTCCTCTTCTCCTTTCGATCCTCCTTTAGCTCTGTCGTGACCTTTTCCCTTTGTGTTCTCCCTCTGGTTGACTCTCTTAACGCGTGTCCCAACTTTTCTCCCTTTCCTGTGATCCTCCCGACTGGAATCCGACTCACGGACCTCGAACTTCGTCCTCTCTCTCCCCCTTCGTAGCTTCTGCTTT
>NW_027153230.1:0-281 GCF_002600585.1 Cystoisospora suis
TTCGATCCTCCTTTAGCTCTGTCAAGATCTTTCCCTTTAGGATTTCCCCCCTGGTTGCTTCCCCTACTGCGTGTCCCAACCTTTCTCTCATTTCTCTGATCTTTCAGGCTGGAATCTGATTCATGGACTTTGAACTTCGTCCTCTCTCTCCCCTTTCGTAGCTTTTGCTTTTCTGAAACCTCATTCTTTCGACAGATCTTCCTCCTATTCCATGTCAAGACTGGTAGGCTATCTTCTGGGATATCGTCGAGCTGCGCTGGTGTTGGTCGTAACTGGACCTC
>NW_027153231.1:0-7597 GCF_002600585.1 Cystoisospora suis
AAATATAAACAGCATGCGTGAATTGAGAAGCGTGAAGATAGATAAAAGCAGTGAAGAAGAGAGAGAGATAAGCAGATAGATCATAACGAGTCCAGACAGAAGATACACAGATCAGTGGAGATAGAGAGAGAGAAATAGATGGATAGATGGAACGAAATGAAGAGATGAAAGTGCGTTTTCAGATCAACATGTTGAAAGCAGTGGATATCTGCTAGAGAAGAGAGTCAAGGAGGAATCGCATCTTGGGGCCATGGAGAGAGGAGAAAGAGAAGAAGAAGGATAAGAAAGTGAAGAAGAAGAAGAGTGTGGGTCTCTCTTTCCTTTCTGAGACTGTTCTCGAGATGAAAAGAAAGAAAGAAAAGGAAGAGAGACATAACAAACCTCTTCTCTGCTCTTGATGCTTCTCCACCTCTCCTCCTTTTTCCGCGCCAGAT
Organism: Cystoisospora suis; assembly: GCF_002600585.1. Lineage (NCBI taxonomy): Eukaryota > Apicomplexa > Conoidasida > Eucoccidiorida > Sarcocystidae > Cystoisospora > Cystoisospora suis. The sequence continues at coordinate 435 of NW_027153231.1, forward strand.
TTGCCCTTCTCTCCTCGCAGAGAAAGAAGTACTAGAGGAAGTAAAAGAAGAAGAAGAAAGAGAATTACACAGAGGAGGAGAAGAAGAAGGAGAGAAGAGAAGTGAGAAGAATCGAGGGGGGTAGTGAGTAGTCAGGGAGTCTTTCTAGAGAGGGGCACGTAAGCTTTTCTTCTTCTTCATCTTTGTCATGTTGAGGTGTACATACCTCGGAATCGATAGGAATAAGAAAGTCGTCTAGATTTTCTTCAGTTAAGATGACTTTCTTGGGTGAAGAATCTTCAAGTTGGGTAAGAAGGTGGATCGTTCCGATGAAGTGTGTGACTCGGTGTTGATCTTCTTCCAGTTTGCATGCCAACAGTAGACATGCTGTCGCTACACGCTATAGGAACATCACAGAGAGAGACAGAAGTATCTACATAGAGAGAGATACCTACGTATTATACATGGAGATACATACGGAGAGATAGCCTCCCCAGAAATGCATACACATATAAGCACAGAGACACATGCATCTGGGTAGAGACACATCTACATACATACAGGTGCCAGCAGAGAGAAAGATACATTCTAGACATACAGAGAGACACGTTATGGAGATACATAGACATCCGTACACATACACACATATGCAGATAGATTCATACAGCCATGCACACGTTTGCAAAGATATAAATATACACATAAATCCACATGCCAATACCCCACTCATCTACATAGGTATATCCATTAACCTACGTATATCTACATACATCGGTATATAGACACGCACAGACACTTCCATCCACCTCCATACAGAGTCATATCTACACACATTGGTGCATGTAGAGACTCATACATACATCGGTTTGTTCTCCCGCGCAGAGGCACCTAAACTCCCCAGTGAGACTTCATTGGTATGGTTTATACTACCAGAGGGAAGTAGAGGGCTCGTCTCTGTCTCTTCCTTCTAGTCGACAGGAATGTGGCCTGTGCGTTCTTCTGGAAAGAAGAGAAAAAGTGCAGGAAGAGAAGAGCCGATGTACATACGTCGTCTATGTACTTACTGCTGGGAAAGTGTATCCATGTAAACCGGGGAGGAATACACGTGTATCACACAGGGACATGCATGAGAGAAGGTAAAGAGAAGAAGCAGACTAGACCGCACATCGACTAGTGACTACGGACAGGAGAGATTCGAGGGAGATAGCTACCGCTACCCGTTAAAGCTCCTGTCTATGCCCCCCCCTCTCGAGAAAGAAAGAGGGGATAGAAAAGAAATAGGAGAGAAAGAGAGAAAGAGAGAGATTAGATGTGTTTGCTTACCCTAACATCAAACTGTTTGAGAGAACGTCGGAAATAGAATCGATGGAGAATCGTCTGAGCGCTAGCTATCGAGACAGCCTCTAACTTGAGAAGAATTCCTGCTTTCTGAATGAGCTGACAACCGTAGACTCTCTGATCAAGTTCGACTTCCCTTGATAAGCCATCCCGGACCGAGGGAGGGGTCTTAAGAAGCTTCTGAGGCATCAAGACCACATGATTCGCCATAGTGCTTTTCTCCCTCTCTCTCTCTCACGAAAGAGAAGAAGTTGAGAAGGATAGCAAAGAGAACAAGAGGAGAGAAAGAGAGCGAGAAAGAAGAAACCAAGGGAAGAGAGAAAGAAAAGGAAGAGGAGAGTGTCGAAAGAGGCAAGTGAAGAGAAAAGAAGAAGAAGAAAGGGAGATGGATGCCTGGTTACGGAGGGACGTCGAAAGGCAAAGTGTTTATGAAGGAATAAAGAAAACAACCCTTATGCTGGGGATGAGTGAAAAGAAGAAAGAGAAAAAAGGATGGAGAAAGAAGGAAGAGGAAAGAGGGAGAGAGGAAGAAAAGAAAGAAGTAGAGAGCTGACGTTCCAGGAGAGAGGAGAGAGGGAGAAGGAAAACGAATCCAGTGTCGAGGAGAAAGCAGAAGAAATGAACCCAATGAAGTACGGCGAAGAAGGAAAACAAGAAACGCAGGGTGTCAAGTGAGAAACCAGACAAGAAAGTGAAAGAAAGAAAGAAGGAATGGCAGACAAAGATGTTAAGCGTCTTTCGTACTTCCCCTCCGTTAAAGGTCTCAGATGAAAACAATGGCAGCCTTCACCGACTGCGAAAACAGGGGGAGAGGAAAGAAGAGAGAGAAACGCATGCGAAAAGAAGTAACAAGAAAGCTGGACAAGTTTCCAAGAAGAGTAAGAATCAAAGAAAGAAGCAGTTCACTACTTCCATCGAGCAGGGACCGCGACTCATGCAAGTATCTCTTCTTTCGCTTGAAAGGTCTTCCCACGCAAATCGTAGGAGAAAAGAAAACCACAGAAAGGCAAATGAAGCTTGAGAGATAGTGAAGAAACTTGCGAGAAAAGAAAGATGAAAAAATAAAAGCAAAGAACTCCCGTGACCGCTCCCCGTTTTCTTAGAGGAAAGCGAAAAGAAGAGCGGGAGACTTGCAAGTCTTCAGAAGCTTCTTCTTCTTCCCTCTTGAAATCTGTCTTTTATGGACGTTTTTCCCTTTCTTGACGTAGAACATAACGGAAATGCAACTCGAAGAAAGAAAGAAAAGAAAAGAAACGAAGGTAAGAGACCTGTCCGGTGCTGAGAAAGGTCATTCACTCTTCTCAGCTTTTCACACTAGGTGAGTTTTGGTGATGGAATGTGGTCACCTCTACTGTGTCGACGAAAAGAAAGATACGTTAAATGCATGCAAGACGTAGAATGATGTCTCGGTGCCAAGAAAGGATCAGTTGTTGCGACGCCGTTGTTACTTATTCTTAGACCTGAAAGCAAAGAGAAAACAAAAGCCTGGGGGGGGGAAGTAGAGAAGGTATCGAGACCACGGACAAGCAGAAAGAAAGAAAGAACATAAAGAGGAAACAGTATAGCAGCGGAGAGAACACTGGCGTCTAACCTAAGAGAGACAGTTATCCTCTGGAGCTTCTACTGTGAATTCTTAGTACACACGGAAGGAAGAATGAGACTTCTTATCTGCTTCCCGTCTACAGGATATCAGGCACTGCAGCTTTTCTTTCCAGAATTTTCAGACATTTCCTTATTAGAGTAGAGAATAAAGTCGTGAATGAGCAGGTCTGATGGAAAGGCGTTGAAGGAAAAAGGGGAAGAGAGACACAGAGAGATATTTTCCTTATGATCGAGAGAAATGAAAGATGAATGATGGACTTCGTCGCTCTTCCTAGGGAGTAAGGTGAAGACTCTAGAGCAATTTCCTTGCAAAAGGATGATTTCTGTGTTTGTTGTTGTGGAACTACTCTAGTTTAGGGTGAACAGAAAGATTGAGGTGATCGATAGAATGAGACCGCCACGGCGACAAGACAGGGGCTGATAAAGGGGAAGGGGCACTTCCTCTTTCGAGAGAGCTCCGCTTTGAATCATGAGAGATCCATGTGACCTACTCTTTCTACATAATCGTCGTTAAACCTGTGGACGAGAGCTTCAGTTCTTCCTTGAACAAGGAAACTTCTCGTTACTTCTATCCCTTCGCTTCATCTGAATGAAATCTCCCTTTAGTGCTGCGAAGATCCTACTGTCGTGGGGAGGTTTCGTCTTCAAAGTTGGGCATCGAGATTTTCCAGCCTGACTGACAACCATCCTAAGAGAAGAACAAGAAGGAAAACCTCTTGATAGAGGTTAAAATTCACTCTTTTCTCAGAAAGAACGACTATATTTTCGTTTCCACCACAGGGGTTGTCGAATCATATCGTGCTTTCTATAAAGGGATGTCCCAGACGGCTCAACAGGTAGGTTTTTTCTGGTCAGAGTCAAGAAAATCCGAATCTCCTTTGTCAAAGGTAGAAAAGTTTGTCTTGCTGGACTAACGCATTCCCCCCTGACACGACGCATCGGCTGAGCGTGCTTGATTCCTTTCCCTTTGAGTGTAGTAATAGGGAGTGGTTAAAGAACACTCCCTATTACTACACCGACGGGCCATTGTCAATCAAGGAGTCTATGACATGAGTGCTAAGAGGATAGGTGTTAGTGGAGCCACTCGCAAAAGAATGAACGGGGGAGTTTCTCTTTCTTTCAGGTGTTCTCTCTCAGATAAAGAACACGTGCGAGATGTGTTTTCGCATGATTCCTGTCTGGCGAAATAGGAGGCTCCTATCAAACGTCCAAGAATTCTCCCGTCTCTCTCTAGAACTCTCCCGCGTGTATGTTTCTGGCAAAACCAGAGATAATTCGGAGAGATTCAAGAATCACTAGGTGTCTTGGTATACTGGTTGAACGTGGAAGAACTTCGAGTGCGCGCTGCGCTGTCGAATCAAGGGAGTTTTAGACAGCCAATGCCATATCAGTAGCAGCGAGAAGAAGAGCTAATGCTCCACGGACACATACGTGCTAAAGTCGACGAGGAGAAACATCAGCGCTATCAGGAAGTATGAAAAAGACGGACTAACTCACCGCGTCACCTGCGCCTCTTCTCTTCTTCGATGATCTTCCACTGCCGAGTGTCTGTCCTGTGCGAAGCATTTCATTATCATAGTGGAAAGCAAGAAGAGGTTCTTTTGCTTTCAGCAGGGGGGCGCAATGAAGAGAATAGACTTCCTTACTCGAAATCGCATCTCCTCGCCTAACTCTCACAATGAAGACAATCATTCTTGACGGCGCCTTCTACGGAAAAGTACAGAGAAAGAACGTCCTAGCCACCTTGGAAAGAAGCAAGCGAGGCGACCCCGGCCTACTGCTGTTGCACAGGCCTACTAGAACGTTCCTCTCCTGTAACCTCTTCGCTCCAGAAGCTGTTTTGAACAGAACTCTGGAACAAGAGAAGATCCCTTGGAGCGCCCTTCTATGAAAATGAATTCAAGAAGCTGGACACGTAGCGAAGGTTCAAGATGCAATCAACTGTCCCCGGGAGAAAGGGTGGGTCATGTAGTAGGAGCATCAGTCGATTCCGGTACTCAACTTATGAGGACGCGCTGAAGGTTCGCATTTCTTTGGCGACAGATTTTGCGTAAAACTGCAGGTTTGCATAGGAAAACGACCTAGGGAATGATCGGGAAGTTGAGATAGAGGCGAAACATGGGACGAATTCTACTCTTTTTCCTCTCCTCTCTGTATGAAGACAATCGACGCGAATGTGGAGGGTGGGTGAATGACACTCAGTATCGAGATGCACGAAAGAAGGTCTTGGATTTCCTTTGATTTCTCTAAGATTCTTCTTTCCTCTTCCTTGTTCCTTCCTCTTGGGTGCTTCCTTTCTATTCCTTGTCTTTTGAAGTGCTTAGGGTTTCCTAGGCACTAGAGCAAACTCACCACCTACCTGTCCTCGAACTCTGGGGAAACCGTTCTTATCTTAGAAAAAGAGATAGCTGAGATTGTTTTCTTCCCTCTTTTTCAACTTTGTTTCTCCTTTCTTCTTCAAGTCTCTCTGTTCACTTTTCCTTCCTTCTCTCCGCGCACAGCCAGCGGTCTCCTCGTGGTCTTTCGTTCTTTTCTTCTTTAACTCCATACTCGATCTGCAGTCCATCATTTGTTCTTTCGTTCGTCCTCCTTGATCTCTTCCCTCTTTCATTTTTCCACCACAACTCTTGTATCGATTGAGAGAGAAGAAGTCTTCTGTCTTTTCTTAGCTAGCGAGACTCTCAAACCTCCACAGAGGAGAGCTTTTTCTCTTCTTTCGATCCGCTTCAAGGAGAGCTGTCCCCGAGTCCAGGCCGGTTTCTCTTATAGTAGAGTGAAGGAAGAAAAGAATAAGTTTTCTTTGAGTCGCTCATTCTCCAGGCGGCCTACTCTACATACGCTGTTAGTCTCTCAGTGTGTAAGAGAATCGGTTTTCCTTCTTTTCTCTTTGTCTATACACCTGGATTGTCCACTTTCCGTCTTTTTCTTCTGTCTTCTTCTTTTCTTGCTTATCTCCTTCGTATGACTCACTCCGACTTCTGTGCGTTTGCAAAGAAAGACCAGGTTTCTCTTGTCAAGGGGAAGGACGGGCGGCGGCTTCTTACGTTCTTTCTCTTTCTCTCCTATTGGTATTCTCTCTCAGATTCTTCGGCTGGAGTCAGAAAAGACGTCTTATTTTCTGCCTCAGGATGGACGGAAAGTGAGAAGGAGAGTCAACCAATCTGCGGTTTCATTTGTAGTCTCCTTCAGCTATCAAGTTAGGTGTGCATGCACCTGCATCATAGAGTAGGAGGAGGAGAAGGTGAGAGAGAGGGAGAGATGCTAGACTAGGAAACCGACTAATGGCTCTCCTCTTTTCATCGGAGACGAACATTTGCCTTCTCTCCTACTTCTAGCTTTGGTCTACTTTCTTCTTCTTCTTCGTTCTCTTTTCCTCTCATCCTCATACAGACTCTCTCTCGTCTTCTATCTCTTACATGAAGAAGTCTTTAACTATTCCTCTGTCTTTCAGCTCCTCTCCTCTCCTGCATACAACGTAGAGACAATAAGAACTTCACTTCCCACAATTGTCAAGAAGATAGATACATACAAGAGCCTACACACTCCTGTCCTCATCTATACATCCGCGTGTATCTAGATGTGTATATGTGTATGTATGAAGTGTTTTATACTAAGGAGTGTCTCTCTCTCTCTCTCTCTCGGTGATTCTTCCGTTCGTTCGAAGGAGAGAGGAGTAGAGAGGGGGAGGCCAAGGTCTTCAAGTGGTCCTCTTATGAACTTCCGTCCTCCTCTACTTTCTCTCACAAGAGGAAAGAAAGAAAGGAGACAAGAGACGTGAAGACGGAGACAGTGAAGAGGAGAGTGTGTACCATACATGGAGATACATATCTCTCCACGCAAGAAGAAAGAAAAGGATGACAGTGATGACCGCTTGATTAGCAGAGAGAGTTCAAAGGAAAGAGAGAGAAGAATGAAAGAAGAGCGAAAGACAGACTTCCTCTAAAGGAAAGGTCACCCCGATGTGCGGAAGAGAGAGAGAAGAGGAGAGATGAAGAAGTCCGTCGCTCAAGACTTTTCCTGGGGACTTCTCTCTTACGCCCTGTCCAGAGTGAAAGAGAAAGAGGAAGCGAAGGGAGGGGAGAGATGTTCTTCTTCTTCTTTTCTTTCTCTTCTTCTTCTTCACCATGAGGCTTCAAGAGACGTGTCTAGGCTTCCCTCTAAGCTCATGGAGGCAGAGAAGTCTGGGAAGAGGAGAACAGTCTCTTCACTCATCTTCTTCTTCTTTCTCCTCTTCTTTTTCTTCT
>NW_027153231.1:7614-7900 GCF_002600585.1 Cystoisospora suis
GGGGGGGGGGAGGAAAAGAGAGATGAAGGTGAGAGAAATGAAGGGAAGGAGAATCTCTTGGTCGCTTCAACATTTTAATATTCGTGATTCTTCTTGTTTGGGTCTCATCCCTTGGGGTTCCTCTTGTTCTGAAGGGGAGGGAGAGAAGAAGAGAAGATGAGCGAAAAGAGAGAGATCTCCTTCTCCCTTCTTCTTGTTCTTTTCCCTCAGTTGTCAAAACGTTTTTCTCTCTTTTCAACACTTTAGGTCTTCACTCACTTGACGTCAGGATCTCTCTCTTTCTCTT
>NW_027153231.1:7938-42826 GCF_002600585.1 Cystoisospora suis
CTTCTTCTTCTCCTTTTCCTCCTCGTCCTCATCATTATTCTCATTCTCATCCTCCTCCTACTTCTTCTCCGTCTCTTCCTCGTCCTCCTTCTTCTCCTTCTCTTCGTCGTCCTCCTTCTTCTCCTTCTCTTCCTCATCCTCCTTCTTCTTCTTCTCTTCCTCGTCCTCCTTCATCTTCCTCTCCTCTTCTTCCTCATCCTCCTCATTCTCATCCTCCCTCTTCTTCTTCTCCTTCTTCTCTTTCTTTTGCTTTCTCTACTTATTCTCCTGGTGAGCCTCACAACGTCTCTTCTTCTCGTCTTCTTCATCGTCCTTCTATCCCTCGATCTCTTTCTCTCCCCTCGTCCACCTTATCTCTTTCTTCTTCTCCTCCTCCGTGTCCCTTCTTCACAGCTTCACCGCCGTCAGTCTCTTCCTCTACCCGCCCTCCCCCTACCAGCAGCAATACAGGCACCTCTGCTCCTGTCCTGTCTGTCTCGATCACAGTGATCGAGCCTTGTCTCGATTCTCCTATTTCTCCTTTAGATCCTCTTCTCTCACCTTTCTCCCGTCGACGTATATGGAAGCTTCCCTCGATACGCATCTACGGAGTTATCAATGAGAATCCTCAAGCCTTTCTCACATTTGAAACCTCTTCTTCTTCCTCCTCTTCTTCTCTACCTTCTCATCCTCGTCCATTCATCCCTTGGTCGCCTAACTCACCATCTTCCCTTCCCAACTTCATCTCTTCTTCTTCTTCTTTCTCATCTAGATCGTATCTGTCTACTTCTTCCTTCTCTCCTTCTTCGTCTTTCTCCTCTTTCTCTTCTTCTTCTTCGTCTTCTTCTCCTGTACGGTTGCCTGAAGCTGATCGCAGATTTGTAGGTAAGACTTGCTGTTTAGTTGTGCATAATGTCTTTCCCTATTTCTTCGTCCCTGTGCCTCACGAAGCTTACGGCCGGATCGACGCCTGGCTTGACTGGTTTAGCGAGAAGCTGAAAACGTGTGAAGAAGCTATCATGCAAAAGCCAAGACCCCTAGAAAAGAACACAAAGCGAGGACGTCCTACGCCCTCTTCTAAGCCAAACCATGCATCTTCTTTCTCCCCTTCTTCTTCTTCTAGTAGGTGGCACCCCTTTCAAGGTCCTCAGACGTCTTCTTTAAGACAGACACCCCCTTCATCTTCGTTTCCTCCCTGTCCTCCCTTGATCTTTTCGCTCCGTCTGGTAAAGAGATACTCTTTCTATGGCTACGATCATTCCCCTCGTCTCTTCGTGCAGATCTTCACTCTCTTCCCTGGAAGCCGAACCACAGAACTAGCGGCTCGCCTCTTACAAGGACGTGTGACAGGGTCTCCTTTACAGCCCTTTGAAATACATATCCCCTATCTCATTCATTTCTTAGCCGATTTCCGTCTACGGGGCATGGATCTTCTCACCATTCAGAAACCTCACTTTGCAAATCCACCTATCTTGAAGCCTCTTCATCTCTTACACGCCTTTCCTTCTTCCTCTTCTTTTCTCCTCTTGAGAGAATATGCACATCTTAGGAGTAGTGGTAGACCAAACAGTCATGATGATGGCTCTATTAGGAATGAAGAACTTTCCTCGACGGGCTTTAAGTCTTCTGTCTCTCTTAGGAGTTGTCCCACAGCGGGGAGGGGAGATAGAAGAAGAGATGAGACTTTATGTCTGTACGATTTCCTTCTCGAAGTCGAGAAGCAGGAGAAAGAAGAAAGAGAGATGCTGGTGATCGAAGGAAAGACTTCTTTGCCTCCTGGAAGAAGAGGGTGTCCTATGAAGAGTGTAGGAGGGGGAGGGGGAGTTCTTCTTAGTCATGCATGGAGAAGTCTATGGTTGAGATTACGGAGAGAGAAAATGAGAGGCTTGACGGACGTTAGAAGAGAGAATGATACATGCTCTTATGGCGTGAATTCTCTAGAAAAGAAGACCCAGGGAGACAACAGTGAGAAGGAAGACAAACAAGAAGAAGACGAGGAGGAGTGTTATGCCAGCTCCCATAAAGAAGAAGAAGTAGATCTCTCAAGGCAAGTGCGATCTTCAATGTTAGATGCTCGTAGCTCTTTATCAAAGGAATGTAGTAGATTCTCTCTAAGATATCCAAACAATTACGAGGCAGAGAGGGAGAAGAAGAATGGAGAGGGAGGGAGAGACGAAGAAGTTCATCTCTTCCGTTATGATCGGGAACATGGCGATACTACTACATCCACAAGGATGATAAGAGGAGGAGGTCATGACATATCTACCTTGAATGATGCGACGTCTCAAGTAAAAGTCGATCAACGGACGACTTCACCCTCTTATTTCCCCGCGGCAACTTCTTCTTCTTCTTTGCTTCCATTGTCTTCATCTTCTTCGTCTTTTGTTTCTTCTTCTCTCTCCATGTCTTCATTCAAATCTCCGTCTCCGCCGGGAGCCTCGGTAACCGCCTCTTCGCACTTACCTCTTCAAGGACAGCAGATACAAGGAGAGAAAAGGAAAGAAAGAGAAAGATCTATATCTTCTTCTTCTTCTTCCTCTTCTTCGTGCATAGAACCTCGCCTAGTTCTACAGAGACGAACGAAATGCGAAGTGGAAGTTCATGCAAATGCCGTGAATATCCTTAATCCTTTCTTTCTTTTCTCTGAGAAAGATGAGAATGAAAAGACAACAGCATGGAAAGGAGAGGAATGTGGAGGTGATACGGATAGTCCTTTTCCTTCTCGATCGAACGGTGTATGTGCAGACGAGATATCATGTAGTTGTGAGCCAACTCGGCTATCAGATAGGAGAGAGTTGATATCTCCTCCTTCTTCTTCTTCAAGTAAGAAGACCACCGTGAAGTTCCCTATAGGAGAGGATCGGTTACTTCTTCATTCTGTCTTAGACTTTTGGCGTGAGGAAGCACGCCGATGCTCCATGTTTGGTATCGATTTTCCTTTCGCTAGTCGTTCGAGTGTTCCACCTCCGTCGACTCTCCCTCCTGATGCTGTCGCCGCCTTAGCCAAGAGAAATGAAGTGCCGGCCCGTCACGCAGTTCCGGAGATCTTCAAGAGACAGTTTCTGCAACTTCTACGCCGAACGGGTCTTCTTCTAGGCGACGGATTAGATCCCTTATCTCTTCCTGGAATGAAGGAATTCCAGAGGGAAGGAGAAAGGAATGGTAGACTTGCTCAGGGGGTCGTACCGATGCGGAGTAGCGGAGAAAGAAAGAGGGGAGAGGGTGGCCAAGAGAAGGAAATGACACAAGGTGAAGGCAGAGAAGGCCTGCATGCAAATTCTGTCTTTCTTGATGCGAGTCATGAGAATCTTCTTAGAAGAGAGCAAGAGACTAACCGACCCAGGAGGGAGAGTCTAGGGATCGAAGACACGGACAGTGGGAGGAGGAGGAGAAGACAAGAAGGAGTTAACGAAAGAGAAAGATTTGGAGAGTTCGATGAGGAGGATTATGGAGAGAAGGAAAGGACTGAAGAAGAAGAACAGAAGAAGAAGAAACCTCTTCGTCACTTCACACAAGAGTCTCTAGCGTCGTCGTTTTCTTCTCCTTCTTCTGCCGGAGGGTCTCAGGCATCTTCTCTTCGACTTTCTCAGGATATGAATGAAGAAGAACCTCCTGTCTCTTGGCATCTATCTTCTTCTCAAGATGAAGAACACCAGGAATGTTTCTCTTCATCTCTCAACTTTCCGTCGTCATCCTATTCATCCATACCTTCATCTGGCGTATCAAAGGAGATCAGTTCAATCGCTTCTTCTTCTTCTCCTCATTCTTCTCCTGCGATAAGTGTGGAGAACTCATTGTTGCCATGTCAAGGAACTCTCGGGCTTTCCTCCTGCACTTGGGGGTCAGCTGGATCGATGGCTAGCTCACATGTCTACACAAATAGACAAGTCGTGTCTGGGTGTCTGTCTACACAGCTCATCCATCAACCAGAGAACAAGGCTTCTGAGAGGAAGTCTGTTAACGCACTAGGTCCTTCAGTGCGTCTTCCATCGAGAGAAGATATCTCTGAAGAGCAGATAGGGGAAGAAACTGCAGAAGCTAAAGACTTGGGTTCGAGACCTTTCTCTTCTTCTTCGTCTTCCTCGATGATACCTGGGCAAGTAGCGATTGATCATTCGCGCATGCAGAAGAGCGATTTACAAGAAAGGAAGAAAGAGACATCGAGTGAGAATGAGATGGGATACATGTCGAGAGAGACATCTTCTTCTCTTCTTTGCCCGTCTGGCTCTAAACAGATATCTTCTCCTTCACATCTTTTTCATCATCCTCATGACACTATAGACGAAGAGGAGCTCTTACATTTATCTCTTCCTCCTTCTCAACAAGCGCCTGTCGATTCGTCTTTTATTCGGAGACCCTCGCCCGTCTCGTCCTGTATACAAGCTCTTTCACAGGGGGAAGCGTGTAAGAAGAAGGAGATGAATTCTCCCAATGAAGCTATTGAGAAAGAAGACGGATCTAATACATTGCCTACACAGGGAGAGAGAGAAGATGTCTATTTTTCTTCTTCCTCTCTTCATGAAAGGTCTGAAGCTGAAGAAGAAGTTGATGGAGAGATGAGAAAGGAAGAAATAAAGCCGCTTCTCTCTTTGGTCTCGTCACCTTCTCGGCTACGAACGACAGATCTCGAGGAAGGAGGTACGACCAAGCAGGATAGGGAAGAAGACGAAATGACGAAGAGAGAGAATCGAGATAGGAAGAGTATCCATAGACAGAGGATGAAGGAAGCCGAAGAAGAAGAAGAGAAAGAATTATCGTCTTTGCATTTAGATAGCCATGAGAGAGCAGGTATCACCTCTTCTTTCTCAGGGGAGTTGACAGGACGTGAAGAACTCCAGAGTAGATCTGCTGATAAGAGGAAGACAGATAGAGAGACGACAAACCCTAGATATGAAGAAGAAGAAGAGGAAGAAGAAGAAAAGGAAAGAGAGGAGGAGGAAGAAGAAGAAGAGGAGGAATATTTAGAGAGAGATGTAGATCTTTCTTCTCGAAGAGTGTCTTCCGAATCAAGCAGTGACACAAAGATGAGAGAAGGAGATACGACATGCATAGAGATCTTTCGGCATCATGGAGGCATCCCTACGAGTCGGACGCAGTCATCAAGTGCTGGAGAAGATACAGAAGAAGAGGAAGAACGAGAACGTCTTGAACGTGAGAGAAGACTAACTCGGCTGGAGAGAGACAGTCACATGACAAGAAGAAGAGGAAGAGGAAGAGCAAGAAGAAAGAAAAGAAAGAGCAGACGAGCAGCCTTCCTTGATAGCTCTAGCAGCAGTAGTAGTAGTAGTGACTATAGCACCCCTGATACACTTTCACCCCCTACCGCTGGATATGATCGGACCGAAGAGGCAAGTAGCGGGGATGAGCTAAGCGATGGATCTTCTCCAAAAAGACATCCAGGGATCGTGTTAAGAACGAAAGACCATCTAGATAAAGATCATCCCTCTATCTCTCGCGACGACAAGAATCTTGTGGACATACACATGCATCTCCATGAAAGAGAGAATCTCCCAGGTTCTTCTCCTTGTTCTTTTCAAGCAGATAAGAGAGATCTCTCCGATACGGAAGAGAGAGACTTTGACGGCGGGGGAGGTAAAGGGCCAGAGAACGAAGAGCGTGTAGAATCTAGGCGGAAAGAAAGAGGGAGAAGTGAAGTCGATACGAGAAAGACAGACAAGGAGAGAGAGTCAGAGAGAAAGAAGAGACACCGTCATCTGAAGGAGGAGGTAGAGGCGAGTTGGCTGAGAGATCCGTCAGAGGATAATAAGAAGCTTCTGACAGAAGAAGAGATCACGGATGGGGGGATCACTGGAGAAGTGGAGAGGAAAGAGGGCAAAGGTGAAAAGAAAGAACACAGGAGGAGAAGAGGCGAGGTGGCGGGGAACGAGGAAGACCAAGGAGCTTCTTCTTCCTCTTCTTCTTCTTCATCTCTTTCTGACGCGACTGTTGTCTTATCGTCTCAGGATCACCAGGATAACCAAAAAGATACAAAGACTGATCGTATGAAAGAAGAAGAAGTAGACGAGAAGAAAGAAGAAGAGAAGAGAGAAGAAGAGAAGAGAGGAGAAGAAGAAGAAGAGAGTGCCCATGAAAAGAGAAGTAGAGAGGGGACTTCAGCGGAGAGTAGTGGGAGAGCTCTGCCTTGTTCCTCAGGCGAGACAGGTGTCGAAGTGGCGGATAGCACAGCCGAAGAAAGAAAGACGATAAGAGAAGAGGACTCCTCTCACGGCTTCTACTCAGATGGGAAGGCCCCAAGCCAGGAGAGAGAGAGAGAGGGAAGGAAGACGTTGGACAGTGAACTCGCTTGGAGGTCTCATCAAGCATCTGATACCTCTAAGGTTCCTCGATCAGAAGCCTTGTCTAGTATGATAAGAATCTCCGCAGTGAAGATGAAAGAAGAAGAAGAAGAGAAGAAGAAGAACATCTCCAGGCAAAGAGAGAGAGAGATGCTATATCAGACGCGCACGGAGAATGAAGAGAAAAGGATAGGAGAAGAGAGATCGTTTCAGGGAGAGATGAGAGACGCCATCTCTAAAGAACGATTGAAGGCTTCTACCGGTGGTCTATCCGAGGGGGCGAGAGGTACACAAAAGGAGAAGGAGGAGAATTATGAGAAGGGACATCAAAGATGTCTACATCTAGAGACTTCGGACTTCTTGAAAAAGGACGGCCAAAAGACGACTGAAGAAGAATCTTCTGAGCTCAAGAGAAGTGACGAGAAGACAGATCATTCTTTCTCTTCTTCTTCTTCTCTTCTGCCTCTTCCCCTTTCTCCTTCTCGCATCACCCCAAATCAACCACCTTCAAGGACATCCTGTGATCCTTCTTCTTCTTCTCTCTCCTTACCTCCTCTGTCAACGGCGGCTTCACGTCAGCTTCTTCAACTCGGGGAGCTTTCTCCCTCATACAGCCGTTCTTCTGGTGATCTTGTCTCTTCTCCTTCTTCTTCGTCTTCTTCTTCCCTTCTTCCTCTTTCTCAATTAGAGAAGAGAGAATGGGTTTCTGAATGGACAGAAGAGCCGCCTGTTCTTCCTTTCTTTGGTGATCCTCGAGATGTTCCCGTTCTTCTTCTCGCATCATCTGCACCCCTTTCTTCTTCTCTTTCAAGTGCTTCTGCTCTTGAGACAGTCACCCTAGGTGGTCGGGAGAGATTAGCTCGATCAATACGTGCGCAAAGAGAAGGAGTGACTGAAGACGAACAGAGAAGAGGAATGCGTGCTACAGTTTTGGACCTTGCGAAAGAAGGGGCTCTTGAGGAGAAGATGACAGAAAAGCAGAAGACGTTTCTACAAGATGGCTACTTTCAAGAAGGGAGAAAAGAAAGAGAAGATGACCGTCATGCTGGGGGAGTGGGGAATGATGGATGTTTACACCAAGATAGGCATGAAGGGAAGGAGCACAGCTATTCACAAGCTTCCTTCTCTCTTGTAGAGGGGTCTCAGAGATGTCTTTCTCAGTCTCGACGTGGAGCTCAAGAAGGAAAGAAGAGAGAAGAGGAAGAAGAAGAAGAGGAAGTTCAACTTCTTCTCATGGAGAGAAGAGAAGCCTTAAGTCAAATGATGAAGAGACGCAGAGACAAGAGAAGAAGAAGAAGAAAAGCATTGAGGGCGTCTCAGCTTTCCAGCGAGAAGATCTTCTCTCAGTCACAAGGTCTAGGGACGCAAGCGTCGGATCGATCTCTCATGCCTTCTCAACAGGTCGGTAAAGAGAAGTTGAAAGAGCGTGAAGATTCTACTTGGAGAGAGGAGAAGCGGAAGACGTTCTCTGAGGAGAGGAAAGAAGAAGAAAGGAGTGAAGGAGAAGAACGGCAGACAAGAAGAAGAAGAGAGAGGATATCTGATGTATCCGGAGAAGAAGAAGATGAAGATAATAGGAATAAGGACATGAACGATGTAAGAAGAAGAAGAGGAACAAAAGGTGAAAGAAGAAGTGCACAGGAAAGCTGTGAAAGAGTGGCTATGGAGAAGGAGACGTCTTCTCAAATCGCTTCTCATGGCCGACTTCTTCAAGGAATGCATGAGAAGGACTCTCCATCTATCATTGAAGTGATCTCTGCAGATTCTTCATCCTTTCCAGAAGATGAAAGATCACTTGAGAAAGAAGCTTCACGTCACTCTAAAGAAACGAACAACCCCATGAAACCGTCTCCAGTATCTTCTTCTTCTTCTTTTTCTTCTTCTTCTCATTCTCCCTCTAAAGAGGAATCGAGTTGTCTCCCTCTCTGTTCTTCCTCTTCATCTCTAGGAGGACTTCCTGGTCGGCACGGAGAAAGAGAAGTCGGAGAGAAACCTCATTGTCTTCGAGCGATTGATAGGAAAAGTAGACACGGCCAGAGCAGACACACAAATAGCGGTCCTCCTGCTGATGAATCGCCAGCGCTAGTTGTGTCTCTTTCAAGCTCATTAGACTCCTCTCTCATATCCGATAATCCAACGTCCTCTCAAAGATCAGAGATGGAAGAGATTCCCCCATTTGCGTGGCTGGAATTCTATCGTCATCCTCCTTCTGTTGAAGAAGCTATTTCAGGGTGTCCTCTGAAGGTTCAAAGGAGAGTGGAGAGAGATCTAAGACATCGAGAACAACTTGAAAGAAGAAAACGAAAAAGAGACAAGCGCCATCTCATGGGACAGTCAGAGAAAGCCTCCCCAAGGTCTTCTGACAAGAGAAGGAAGAAAGAGATGAAAGAAGAGAAGCTCCAACTGCGAAGAGAAGGAGAAGGAGAGGAAGCTGCAAGGCAGGAGTATGACGAGAAGAAGGAGAAGAGAAGAAAGGATGAAGAGAAGAGAGAAGAAGAGATAGATGAAGGAGGAGGGAAGAACAAGAATGAAAGAGAAAGAGAAGAAGATCCGTGCAACGAACGAGAAGAAGAAGTAGCAGAGATAGGAGAGAAACAACGACGACCCTGGTTTGAGAAAGATGAAGAAATCTCAGAGAGAAGAGAAGACATGAAAGAAAGGGGAAAGAAAAGATTCCGTTATAAAGACAAGAAAAAGAAGAAGAAGAGAGAAGGCGTCTCGTTAAAGTGGAGCACAAGGATGGATAACGTGGGTCGGATCATCCCCATGCTAGTTCCTCAGTCGCAGCATTCGCCTCAGCTCAGAAGTGAGAAAGAAAGAAGAAGAAGAAGGAAAGGAAAAAGAAGCAGATTTCCAACGAAAGGGGACAAAAGAGAGGAAGAAAGAAAGTGTGAAAGACACGATGAAGAAGAGGAGGAGGAAAAGAAGAACAAAAGAAGAAGAAGAAGTAGAACGCCTTTAAGAGGGAACTGTGCTTCTAGAGACTCTTTCTTACCTTCATCTAAGAAGGAGCAGATGACGAAAGAAGACCCTGTTCAAGAATCTTCCTCTTCATCCTCTTCCTCTTCTTGCTATCACATCACTGCGAGAAAAAGAGAAGAAGAGCTCGTTGTACATGCAGCACAACAAGACGCTCCCACCTCCAATGACAGAGGAAGATCTACTTGTCCTCCTCCTCTTCCTTCTCTTCTTCTTCCCCGAGAAGAAGTCTCTTCATCTTCTTCCTCTGATTCTTCTACTGCAAAGACAAGAGAAGCCCCGTCAAGAATGATCGATCCTTCCATGGAGAAAAGCTCAGAAGTCTCACAGCCATCTCCGATTGTCCCTCTCTCCTCTTGTGTCCTGTCCCCATCGACATATACAGAATCTAGGCCTTTGTCTCACCCCCTTGGAGAAACACCTCTTCGCCCTCTCCCCGGCGAGCAGCACGACCAACAAGAAGAGGAAGAGGAAGGTGAGAAGCCTAAGGATCGACAACGTGTTATCGAGGAGAGCTACAGTCCATCTTATAGTGTAGGCGATGTGGAAGGGGGGAAGACGCTTTCAAGCTCTTCTCTCAGTTCTGATACCTTATCTTCATCAACCCATTCATCGCTTACAACGTCTCAAGGCAACTCTCTCTCTCAATTAAGTCTAGCTGGAGAAGTCAAAGAAGCTCTAAGACAGGCTGGGCCTTTCGCTGTGGAAGAGGGCAAAGGAGGAGGGAAAGGTCCTACTTCTTCTTCTTCCTCTTCGTCCAAAGGAAAAGAAGGAGAGGAAACAGGTCAACAGGACCGGGAGAAGAAGATGAAAGGGCAACGACAAGGTGCTTTGGCAGGGGCGTTAGAGATGGAGCCTGGTCTGTTAGCTAGCTATGGGGCTTTAATAGCTGTCGAGATTTTAACAGAAAGAAGTCTCTGCAGTGTAGAAGCTATTGATGCTGGCGTAGCAGATCCTCTACATGATGGGATTTTAGCTATGGTTCTCTTAGTACGTGACGAACGCCTGGTCTTCGCATGCAAACAGGCGAAACAAGAGAGAGAGAAGAGAAGGCAGAAGAAGAGGGAGGTGGTGCATGCAGAGAAGGAAAAGAAAGGAAAGAATGAGAGAGCGGGGGAAGATAGAGGAAAGAGTCAAGGAACGATGACAGGAGAACAAGAAGAAGTTGTGGATGGCAAGAAGAAGAAGAAAAAGAAGAAGTTGAGCGAGGAGGTTTCCATGGAGACTTTTTGCAAGGAAGGTGTTGCTGATCATCATGGAAGAAAGAGACAGAGTGACGGAGAAAGGAGAACAAGAATAGATGATAAAGACAGAGAGATAAAGGAGAAGCATGAAGGAATGACAGGGGGGAGCGAAGAGGATGAAGAAGATGCTAGTGATACACAGCCATGGAAGAGTGAGAAAGATGGGAAAGATGAAGAAGAACAAGAAGAAGAAGATGGCCATGATGAGTCATCTCTTCCTCCTGGCTTTGAAAAAGTGGAGAAGAAAAGCAAAGAAGAGACACAGTTCTTCAAGTGGTGCTCCCCTCCTTCAAAAGAAGAGGAGGAGGAGAATCTACGGTACTTCGACTGCCCTATCATTCTCTTCGTTGACCAAGCCTATAAACCTCGCATCACTCTTCAGGAAACGACTTCCCACTCCTCTTCCACTTCTTCTTCCTCTTTCCCCGGTTCTACTACACCTACCACTCCTACTACTACTACTCGACCTTCTCCTTCTTTTTCACCTTCCTCTCTACCCTCTCATCCATTCTCTTCTACCACCCCTTTACAAACTTCTTCAACCGGTCCTCTCTTCTCTCCTTCTTCTTCTTTTCTTTCCACGAATCCCTCATTGTCATCTTCTTCTTCTCCTATATCTCCCTCTCTCGGTCCTCCTCCTAGGCCTTCGCTATCTTCAGCTCCCATTCGATCTCTTCATTCTTCTTCTGCCTCGTCGACCCAACCGTCCAAGTCTCCGCCCTTCTTCTCCTGCTCTCCCGTCGTCTCTAGTGTCTCTACACCATCGATCTCCCAACGAAGTCGACAGACGGACCTACCTCCTGTTTCTTCCTTTCATGACTTTGTGTCTCTCTGGAGGTCTCGCCATGGCTTCACAAAGCTCTCTTGTCAAGAGCAGCTCAAGGCGTTTCTTCCTGATCAGGCGGAGGTTATCTCCGTAGAGAGCGAATCTGATCTTCTTGACTGTTTCTCTCTTGTGTGTGGAGTCGTTGATCCATCCATCATTCTTCATTGGGAAAGTCATACAGGGATAGGATACATTCTCAGGCGAGCACGTGTATTAGGGTGCTCTCATCGGCTTATCAGCGGTTTAAGCAGAAGGTAAGGGTTGAATGCACGACACGATAGATAGATAGATAGATCAAAAAGTTAGATAGATAGATAGATAGATAGATGCGTGTGAAGCTGTATGTATGTACGTATGTGTATGAGTATGTATATGTGTATGAATATGCATCCGTGTATATATATCTTCTGACTCGAGTGTATGAAGACGCACTGTGACAGCATTTACTTACACATCAACAAAGCTCAGGTCGTGTTCAGATTGCCGATCCCTTCTACTTCCCTCTTTTCTTAATCTTGCAGTTCACGAGATCTTACTCATTCTCTTCTATCTCTTTATGCCAATCTTGAATGTGTCTCAGGGTTGCCTCAAATCAAGCAGCTCAAGAAGAGGCCCCTGCTGTCCTGCTTCATCACCATCGAAATTGTTATCATACTCTTCTCAGTAGAAGTGCATATACAGTCATCCGAGGTGTATATACAGTCATCCGAGGTGCATATACAGTCATCCGAGGTGCATATACAGTCATCCGAGGTGCATCTACAGTCATCCGAGGTGCATATACAGTCATCCGAGGTGTATATACAGTCATGTGCAACACTCATCTTTCCTATCTCTTTCGATGACTGAATCCTACCTGTTTTCTTTGTCCACCATATCTCTTTCCTTTACAGACTTGATCGACATCTTCTTTCTTCTCTTTCTTCAGCTCTCTCCAGCAACTCTCCCCTTCCGAACTCCTCATTCGCCTCCCCTCTTCATAAGCCTCGTCCATCCTTCAGTTCGACTCCCTCTTCCTCTTCCTCTTCTTCTTCCTCAGACGAGACCACCTCGAGACATGTCTCCAGGGAGACAGCTAAGACGGCCTCTCGACCTTTCCTCTCTGAAGGGCCTCGGCGAGGAGGAATGTTTGAAGTCTTTTCTGAAGGCTCTTCTCTCTCCGGGCGTTTATTGCTCGAATGCTGGAGAGTTTTACAACATGAAGTGAAGCTCCAACAGTCCTCTCTCGAAGGTGTCGCCAAAGAAATCTTAAATGTGACTTTTGCTAGTGTCCCTCATGCAGTCTTGGCGAATCTATGGAAGCAAGGCCAAGCAGCACAAAGGAGAACAGAAATCCGCGATGAAGCGAAGCTTATGACGGGCTGGAGGCTATGGCAATATAGACTGAAGATCGACAAGTCTTTAGAGATGGCGAAAGAACGGACAAAGAGAAAGAAGGTCTCGAATAGAGACAACGGTTACCCAGTTGGAGAGAAGGATTGTCATCTAGTTGAGAAGGGGTCGGGGTGTCACGAAGGAGAGGAAGGAGAGAAGAAGAAGAGAGAGGGAAAGGATACAGGGGGAGAAGAAGACGAGGAGAAGAAGAGAAAGAAGAATGGAGAAGGAGAGGACAGAGGGGAAGAGGAAGAAGAAGAGAAGAAGAAGAAGAAGAGATTAGGGAACGATAAGGATAGAGAAGATAGAGATGTTGAAGGAAGGTCGTTAGATGAAGAGATGAATAAAGAAAGAAGAAAAAAAAAAGAGGAGAAGAAGGAGGACGCGGTAGGCGTAGTAGAAGATGGTGGAGGTTGTCATCAAGAGAATCGAAGCTTATATCCCATTGTAGAAGAGGAGAAGGAAAGTCTTGAAAGACCGGAGAGTTCGATGACTCTTGAAGAGTCGTATAGTTCTGATAAAGATCTTAGCGAGATCCTAGGGACCACTGAGAGATCAGAACGTAGTGACTTCAACACGGGGAGCACAGAAGGAGAAGGGACACCTCCTCTACATCTCTCAATGAAGAAGATGGAAGATCGAAAAGAGGTCATAGCGGAACAAACAAGGAAGATCACAGAAGAAGAAGAGAAAAATGTAAAGAAGTTATCGAGAGAGGGCAAGAGACTCTCTATAGAAGGAGTCGAAGAGGGAGAAAATGAGGAGAAAGAACAGGAAGAAGAAGAAGGAGAACAAGAGAGAATGATGTATAGAATGAGACTGTGGAACCTCTTTGAAGAGGTTGAGAGAACCGTTGAAAAGACTTCTCTCTCAGCAGCAGAGACAGCGATAGAGAAAGAAGGTGGGGCAGGGGAGAAGGAGAGCAAAGAGGATGAGGGTGGCGACGTCGATGGTCTCTGGGGTATCAGAACAATGGGTTCTGTATTAAAGTATCTCCTAGGAAGGTACGGATGTATACATGAACATGTATGAAGATGTTTGAAAGTGTATACGTTTGGCTATGTGTCTATGTATGTGTATATATGTATGTAAGTATGTAAGTACGAATATGTATGTATGGATCGATGTGGATGTATGTATGAATATGCGTGTATGACTATGTATGTATATGTAGGTGTCTGTTTGTCTTCTTGAGGAGAAGATTTATTTGTTTTGCAACTTCCTGTCTTAACTTGTTGAGAAGGTGTCTCTCTCCCGATTGACTTCGGAGATAGATGATACTACCTGTGCTGTTCTTCTTCTCTCCCTCGAGTAAGAGAGAGAAGGAGGCCTCTCCAAGCCAAAGTCGAGTGTCTAAGGATGATGAGTCTTGTCACGACGACGTGTGACTCCCCCCTGCTTTTAATCTGTCTATCTTTCTCTATATTCATCTATACCTATCTATCGATATCTAGTCTCTCTATACATACCCATATCTATCTGAATCTGTCTTCGATGCATATCTGCCTATATTTCTCTATAGCTATCTATATCTATCGCTCTATCTATCTATATCTAATCTGTCTATCCTTACCTACCTATGTCTCCATTTCCGTTGATGTATCTATCTATCTATCTCTCTATCTATGTAATTCCCTATGTCTGTATTAAATGCATGTATGTGTCTATGTATTTTTTTGCTTAGAGATCGATAGATAGGGTGCTAGCAGGCCGTGTGTGAATAGGATAGGTTTCTTTCATGTTAAGGGCTTTGTCCCTCTTAGGCTCTCTCTCTCTTCTTCTTCTTCTTCCATTCCTGAGTGTGCCCTTTCTCTTTTCCCGCTGTCCCTACATGTCTCTCCTCTGTAAAAGTATAGGAAGGAAAGACACTTTCCACCAAGACAGATGGAAGCACCTCCTTTCAACTCAACAATCCAAACAGTACTCAAACATACATACATACATACATACATACATAGACATACATACATACATAGACATACATACATACATAGACATACATACATACATAGACATACATACATACATAGACACATTTTGCATATATATTTATGCATCCATACATAGAAAGACAGGAAAGGCCCGGTGTAGAGAGATGTGGTTCCTCACTTTCGTAAGAGACCTGTTTGTGTACGTTTGTGTTGCTTCAATCCCTTTCTTTTCCTTCTCTGCTGTCTCTGGTGACGCTGTGCCTTTTCTTCTTCTTCTTTTCTTCTTTGTTCTTTTGTCAGAGTGTGTATGATGGTATCTCTTATCGATAGTACCGAGCTCATACCAAGGACGTCAGAGCTAGCTCGATTGTACGGGTGCGATTTTATAAGTGCGTTAAGCCGAGGGAGTCAATTCAAGGTCGAGAGTGTTATGATCCGTGCAACGAAACGCCTCAACTTTCTCTTTGTTTCTCCTTCTCAGACCCAGGTATTTCTTCTTCTTCTTTCTCTCTCTCTCTCTCTTCTTTCTCATGTCTCTTTTTCACCAGGAAGATAAGAATCAAGATGGATCTCTATAGAGTCTCGTTTTGACCTTCTTCTTCTGTCTCTCTCTCTCTCTTTTCTATTTCGTGTATCTTCTCATCAGTAGAATAAGAACTAGGAAGGAAGGACCTCTGTAGTGTCCATGTAGGAGTCGAGGTAGAAGGTGTAAAGAGAGAGATACCTATAGATCTGAGGTGTATATACATATACATTCTCTAATGCATGGTTAAAGGGGAAGAGCTATAGAGGACACATCATGTACATCTCCCTCTCTGAGAGGATAGATGTATTGACCCTCTCACTCTTATTCTCCGTTAGAGAGAAGAACAAGACTCGAAAGATTCCAGAGGATCCCCAAGGTGAGAGATCCGTCTTCTTTTCATGTCCTTCTTCAGTGAATGATTGAATGAGCTGAGTGTTTCAAAGATCATAACTTCTTCTCTCCTGTCCCACACATGCAATCTAACACACGTTAATTTTTCATCTGTTCATGACAGGCAACATCGGATATCTTTTTCTCTCCTTCTTTGCTTCTCCACTTCTGGGGGTGACCGGGTGGTTGACAAGTTCTTCCTACCGCATCTATCTATCTATCTATACATATATGTATACATATGTATATGTATATGTGTATATGTATGTATGTGGGTCTGTAAAGCTATGTATGTTCATGTGCAAGTGTTTGCAGAAGCAAAGGATGACGATTCTATTGATGACGTCTGGGAGATCTGAGATATCTGTTTCTTTCTCCTTCTTTCTCTATAGACAGGGTGAAGTTTGACGCGACCGAAAGTGACGTAGGATGTTTCGAATCTAGACTTGATCCTAGTTGAAAAGATCTTTGCTGAATGGCTTGATTGATCTATGCATGGATGGATGGATTTCTTTGTTAACAAGGAGAAGACAGACAAATATTCGATCTTCTTCACACTTTCTCTCATCTCGAAGTTCTCCAAAGACCTCGTGCTCCGTCGCTCTTACTTGCTTCTCCCCCCCCTGTCTGTCCTCGCCTTTCCAATGGATGGAGTCGTAGTCTTTCTCTCTTTCTTTCTCTTGTCTTTTTGCTCCCCTCTCTTTTTGCAGGTGACAGAGCAGCCTGCGAATCTTTGTATTCCTTTAGTGCTTGAGCCGAAGAGTGGTTTCTATTGGAGCCCTGTGTGTGTATTGGACTTTCAATCTCTCTACCCTTCCATTATCATTGCCAATAATATCTGCTATGCCACTGCCCTCGGGTCGGTCGAGGTACGTTACACATCTTATACTTCTTTGCCGTCCTCTCGATACACATAGATAGATAGACTAAAGATTGATAGATTAAAGATAGATAGATTGAAGATTGATAGATAGATTAAAGATTGATAGACTGAAGATTGATAGATAGATTGAAGATAGATAGAGAGGGATCACCATAACTAGGGCTCTGTCTCTGTTCATGTTAGTATCGATGTTTTGGTCTCCTCTTCTTTTTCTTCTGCCTCCGAAAGAACAACATCGTAGATTCCATTGTGCATATATATCTATCTCTATACATATGAGATCGAGAGAGACACATGCATGCTCTATTACAAGAGTATGCTAAAGTTACCTATCCACGTCGCGAACCAATCTCGTGTATACAGATATACATCTACACATCTAAACATACATATATATCCATACATATATATGGATAGATATGTATGGTTGAAGTTTATGGAAGGGATTGGTTTTTCTTATGTGTTGGTCGGGTGTATGTACATGTGATTTGACTTTCGTGAGCGTAGAGAAGAGGGGCGAGATTTCTTTTTCAGTGTAAACATGGATGACTCTATAGCCCTCGCATCTTCTGTGTACAACGACGCACCTCCTATCACTTCAAAAAAGCACTCTCTAGACGTCATAAGGAGGAGTGATCGTTTCCACCACTTGATATGACTCATACGAAGTTGTCTTCAGTCTATCTCTCTTTTCTTTTCTCTTTATCTCTCTTTCTTCTGTGCTTTTTCTGTCTTCTCTTCTCTTTGTGTTTCTCCCTGTGTGTGTTTCATTTCGATTAACTCCTTTCGATTTCCTTCTGGGTGATATGTCTCTTTTTTCTCTTTCATCCCATCATCTTATTTCTTTCTTGTTCTATCTGACTCATTTTTTCTTCCCTCCTTCCTTCTCTCTCTTTCATTCGTTCTTAGATTGATCCGATCGATCAACCTATGAAGACTCTAGGGGTGATGAGCATCCATGTACCTCCCCAAGTCTTTCGGCAGATATCCCAGGCGTATCGAAGAAAGCTCCAACACACCCTACCTACTCAAACTCCTCCTACTACTACTACTGCTGCTGCCTCCACCTCCCATTCATCTCTTCAAGCGTTCACCTCCTCTTGCATCAAAGAAGAAGAAGAAGAAGCGTTGCTTTTCTCTGCAGATAGAGACCATCTTGCCATGAAGAAGAAGAAGATGGATGGACTAAGCAACGATTCCAATCCTTCTCAGTTAAAAACGTGTCTTCCCCCCCAAGCCTCTCATGGGTCTCTTACACAGGACTCCTTTCGTACGAGCCAAGATTGGAGCGAAGATAAGAGCGGTATTCGAGTCTTGCCTAATGGGAGTATGTTCGTCTCGAGAAGAGTTCGCCGTGGAATCTTTCCGCAGGTCTTAAGTGATATTCTTCAAACACGTATCATGGTCAAACAAGCCATGAAGAAGTATAAAGGTACAAACGACGAAACTACACACCTCACATTCCAGACAACTCTGTCTGGAGAGATAGTGTACAGAGAGAGGATATACAGAGGATATGGGTAGTTTCGATATATACTATATTCATCGTATACATCTATATAGTGTCTACGAGGATATATGTAGTGTATGTATGCATATACAGTATATATCTGATGCGTACATATAGTATAGATAGTATAAATATAGTGTATGTATAGTACATAGTACGTGTATAGTCTAGCTAGGATGTATTGTATGTGGATGTAGAGCTGTATGAAATCCCCCCGATGGCCCATGATAGGAGTAACGAGACACTCTGTTGAGTGGCAGGGGAGGTGGGAGAAGAAGCAAACAAAGCAAGATGGAAGAGAAGGGACAGGGATGGATGTCTAATGTATGTACACTGCAAGTGGTAATAGGATCGACCGGCCAGTAGACAAGAGTATCTCTATCTCTATATGTGTCACTTACGGCTTCCTTCACAAGAAGGGAATCCATTCATCTCCTGGCTTTGTATATCTCTGTAAGAAAATGACCTGAGCTGAGAAATGTTGACCCATCCAGACTCTCAGCAGATGTGAGAGAAGAGAAATCTCTCTACATAGAAAACGCCATCATCACATCGTTATCACTGGGCGTAACAATACATACATGCTCCTCTATTCGCCTCTCTTACGGATGGGTTTTCTGTCTCCCGCCAGCCCTTAGTGGTGCGACGGTGGCTAAAGGATCTTCTTCTTTCTTATTCTTCGTCTCCTTCTCAAACGACTTCTCTATCATGGGAGGGGGGGGGGTTGACTCGGCGATTCCTCCCTCTTGTCATTAGTCGATAGGGCTGTCTTGGATGCATGCACGCGTGCATGCAGTTCTCATGAAAAGAGATAACGACTCGTGGTGGTTGCTACTAACTACGACTACTAGGAGGAGGAGTTGGACTTCAGCAAAGCTCTCGGGGAAGTGACAGGTGCTTGTCTATATATATATATAGTTTGATTCATATATGCTGGTACCACCTTCTCCTGTGAGGGGGGGAGGTAGAAGTCTTCAGTCTCTCTGTCTTTTTCTTTTTGGTTCTTTTCTTCCTTCAGGAAAGGTCGACGAAAATCTTCTCCGACTTCTCAATTATCGTCAGTACGGTCTTAAGATGATAGCGAACGTCTCTTACGGGTAGGAGACATGGAAGGAAGACGGAGCTAATAACCAAAGGGGAGAAAGAAAGAAGTTCAAGTCTCTTGCCACGTATTTACCCACACTTCTCTACAGGCAACTACGGTATCTGTTCTACTCTAGCTGCTTTCAAGTCCCTACCTCTGATCATAGATCCTAGCCTATCCCTCCAACCTCTGAGTCTGTGATGCCTGTCTAGAATGTCTATGCATTTCTCTCTATTACCCTTTCTTTCTGTTTTCGAGAATCTTCAGCTAAACAAAGATGGATGGGAGGAAATCCAACTAACCTGAGCGACGTTCTTTCTCTCCTTTCACAGTCAAGAGTAGAAGTAGAAGAAAAAGAGGAAAGAAGAAGAAGAAGAAGCTTAAGAGGTGGACTTCTTTTCCGGCAATGAAACCGGTGGAGTTCACGGCAAAGGAGGAGCTAAGAAAGGAGAGGAGACTTCTTCGGGTGCAGGGTCTCCATCTTTGTTTTCTTGTATCTTTCTCTCTCTTTCCTTTCTCTTATAGATATACAGCGGCAAGTTTTACTGGGCATATGCCTTGCGCGGATATTGCTGACGCTATTGTACAGACAGCTCGCACGACCCTCATGAGAGCTATTGCTCTTGTCCATAGTACACCTAGGTAGGTTTGAGAACGTCCTAAGACGCTCCCGGGAGTATAAGGAGGGTATCGATGGCTAGCTGGGTGTCTACCCCTCCTGTTGTTGTCTTCTGCTCTTCGTCTTTCTATCGCTTTGGAGTAAGGTGTAATACATGTGTCTCTGAGTCTGAAGCAGACCTGCGCCTGTCTGTCATCTATTCCATGCTGCTCTTGAAGCCGAGATAAGCACAGACAGCTATGAAGAATAGAGTAGTCGATCGATTGATCGAGAGAGAAAGAGAGACACACAGAGACGGTTCAGCAACACATTTGCAGGAGGCACTTTCTTGGAGGAGCGAAGACGTGAGTAATTCCATAGCATGTATAGCTTCTTTTTCTCTCTTTCCTGGCAGGTGTCATGTAGGTGTTTATCTCCAAGTAGATAAGGAGCAATGAAACGGTTCCTTTTGCCGTCACGTCTCTTGTCGAAGAGAATGAAGAGATAGCAAACTTCATTCTCATCTCGAAAGGAAGGCTTGGTTCTTTTCGTTATAGGCAGGGACAGAGCAGGAGGAGCGAATGAACTCTTTTATCGTGTGGCCTATGGTAGAGGTGTCTCTTGGGATATGCAAAGAAGCTGCGGGTTTCTCTTGTCGATGAGTCTTTCCCCCCTCTTCGGGGCTGCTCAGCCTTCCTGTCGGGGGAGTGAGAGAAGGGAAATAGCTGATATTTCATAGCTCAGCGTAACAACTTTGCGGTGTACGTACACCTCCTGTGTTTGTCTGGTGTATAGGTGGGGCGGAAGAGTTTTATATGGAGATACAGACAGCTTGTTTGTTCTGTTAGAAAATAAGTCTCTTGAGGCTGCTTTTGAAATAGGACGAGAAATCGCCTATACCGTGACACAGCAGAATCCATCCCCAGTTGAACTCCAACTAGAGAAGGTAAGAGAGTGAGAGAGAGATAGAGAGAGACGTGCATGCAGCGTGTTTTATATCTATACACCCTGTATGAGATTGTTCGTCACAATTGACTGGCGGGGCTCCACAGGAGTCACCTTTAGGCATTCTGGCCTTCTATCAATCGCTCCTTTGGGTCTTTCTTTTCTGTGAACATCCAACTCTTTCTCATACGTACAAACATATTCATTCATATACACCTAGTAGCATGCATATGGTGAGCATTGCCTCGAGCTGATCTGATACGTGTCGATGGAGAAAGTTAGCTCAATCGATTTTCTCGTGTGCATGCATAAGATCTAGATGGTGAAGTAAGAGAGAGACATGATAGGACCTTACAGGTCTTGAAGATAATCTACCCTCATGCACTAGCCAAGAAGGTCCTGCTAGATTCTTATGCTCCCACCACTACTTCTCCTCCTATTCCTACTGCAGTAGACTTCTCAAAGCAACAGATCTTGAGGGGAGAGAATGGGTTTATATAAATAGTTGTGGATGATTAGCTAGCCAGATAGATAGATAGATTAAAGATAGAATAAAGATAGATTAAAGATAGATAAATAGTCTTTTTAAGATGTAGTTTAGTCTATACATATTGACGCACCAGTTTCTTCAGATCGGTGACGCAGCTGCTCCTAATTCTTGTGTGAGTGAAGTTTCCTTCCCCTTGATACGCGTACGTCATGGAGCATTCCTTCTGCATGCTTTTCTCTCGGGTTTGCAATTCCCAGGTGTTTTATCCATGCTGTTTGGTTTCCAAGAAGAGATATGTCGGAAATGCCTATACGTCTCCAACCTCTCCGCCGTTCTTTGACGCGAAAGTAAGTTTGCTGAGAGCTAGGGATGTGGAGCAACAGAGAGTTTGTATGGTAGAGAGATATCTGTGTATAGATAGATATCTCTGTAGTATAAAAAGGTGTATACATAGATCGACATAGACAGTGTATATATATAGAGAGAGAGAGAGATCTATACACAGATAGAGGTAGATAGACACCTGTGACAGGTGGGGTGTTGCAGACTCTAGACGAGCATAGGAACGCAGAGACGTGAAACAGCAGGATCCCTATCATCTTCTTTTCTTGAGTAAAAAGACATTGCACGCGGCTTCCGCGGAGCTAGCTGTTCAGAAGAATGTATAGTTGTCTCTTATTACACAAGATGCCAGCAAGAGTTGCAAATTTGGCTTGTGTAGACGCACATATTTATCGATCTATTTCATTGGTTGCGAGGAACGAAGAAGAGTATGTGAGAGAGATATGAGTTGTCTCATTTCTTGCCACCTGTTGCATGCGATCTCGCCAGCATGAGTAGATATACCTGATCTCTCCATCGCCGATCAGTCCCCTGGAGAA
Source organism: Cystoisospora suis (assembly GCF_002600585.1). Classification (NCBI taxonomy): domain Eukaryota; phylum Apicomplexa; class Conoidasida; order Eucoccidiorida; family Sarcocystidae; genus Cystoisospora; species Cystoisospora suis. The sequence goes on from NW_027153231.1 coordinate 29,875, forward strand.
GGGTTCCCCTAGGCATTTCACAGGGTGATGCTGGTGACCTAAGAATGGCTTGCGTGTCTCTGTCCTGTCAATATCTATCTATACCTGTGTCTATAGATCTATCTTATGCTGTACGTTTCAAGACGTTTACCACCCTTCCTCCCTTTAATACTTCGTCAGTCGTCTCGCTGCGTCGACTGCTGAGACGGCGGTGTTCCTGCTCTTCCCAGACGGTTTGCTTTTCTGTTCACTATGACAGGAAGTTAGTGTCTGAAGGAAGAGGAACGGAGCGACGACCTGCTGCAACGTCCTCGTCACAGATGTTTTTGTTGTGTATGTATTCTCTTCCTACCGCCCTTGCTGGTCTTCTTCTATAGGAGAGACGGTGGCGGGTCGATCTATAGGAGGGTTGGACGTTCTTTGTGGTTGATGTGTATATATATATATTTGTATGTATATCAGGGTATAGAGGCGATACGAAGAGATCAGTGCGGGTGTACGAGCTCTTTGCTGGAGTCCTCTTTGAGAATTTTCTTCTCTACTCGTGATCTTTCCCAAGTGAAAAGCCACCTGTATAGACAATGGATGAAAATCCTCTCCAATCGAATCTCTTTGAAAGAGTTTATCTTCTACAGAAAATGCCGCCTTGGTAAGGTTTTTCTTTCTCTCGCTCAACTCATGCGTCGTCCTTGCGTCTGTAGCGGTCACGTTCATTTTCTTTCCCCTCAGACTCAAAAGGATCTCTCTTGTCTCTCAGTGGAGGTCACCCCTCGCCACTTCAGTTAGCCCGGCATATAGGGTAGAAGAGCCTCAGTTGTACTCTATCTCTAATCTTTCATTGCTCTGAGTGTTCTCTCTTGCCAGCCTCGGGCAGTGAGGTGGATTCTTAGTGAGTAGGAGGTAAGAACCGAGGTGCCTCCAGCCGGGAAGGCTTCATATAGAAACTTAGGAAAGTTAGGATTATAGCCGATGATCTTAGCGGGTCTTACGCTCCAACAGTCTGGTCTTGTCAGGGCGTCTCTAGACAGCAGTAGAATGTCTGCCGTTGTATGAGAGGTGTTTGCTTCATTACCGCGGATAGATAGCTTTTCTACACCAGGTTGAGCAGTTCTCTGTAGATGGTCTCCTCCTCCTCCTCTTCCCCACCCTTCTGCTGTTTGTCTTGCTTTCTCAGGATCCTATAAAGCCGAGTTTGGCGCCTCTACTGCGGCGTCTCTTCCAGCACAAGCCAAAGTGGCCTATGCTCGCATGCAAGCGTTAGCTCAGTCTGCAGCTGTGACAAGGGGATCTGACGATAGAGAGTCAGAGAGTCTTCTTTTAGCACGTCGATCAGGTCCGGCCCGTGGAGAGCGGGTTGCCTTTGTCTATGCGGATCTAGGATTAGGAGGGAATCAAGCGTTTCTAAGTGGAACCAAGAAAACGAGTTTACGTCTCTTAGATTGTGCAGTATCTCCAGATCAAGTTGAAGGAGGTGGTCGCCCTGATGATCTTGTCCGTATCTTTCTCTATGGGATTCCTTGTATGGTACTTCGGCCAATGCCCTTGCAAGTCATTGCAGAGCCTTTCGACTGTTTAGTTCCTAGAGAAGGAAACAGAGGATTGGGAGGAGAACAAGAAAGCTTCGGAGGAGATATGACGAGTGGCGGTGGATGGTTCAGACGGTGGATCGATAAAGGAAGTTCAAGATGCATGGCTGTGAATAATGCTTATGGTCGTCCCGCCTCTTTTTTCACAACTAGAGGATCAAGCCGCCCAGGCATGCCGTTGGCAGGAGGGATGTTTGAAGAGCCGCATCGTTCTGAAGGTTTAGATCGGATGAGGGGGGCTAGGCGCACAGATCTGTTTTCGAGAGGATTTTTTCTCTCTTCTTCTCCCTTTTCAAATGCGCGAGGAGAGGAATGGGTTTCTCCATCTCCTTGGCAGGGGATAGGAGGCTACCGATTGAAGAATCATCTTGCACTAGACAGTCTCCATTCCAAGCCAGCATTACTTCCTGTGTATCTGAAGTACTATATAGTAAAACAAGTCATACCAGCAATGGACCGTCTCTTCGGCCTTCTCCCTTTCCCTACATGCGTGGATTTGAAACAATGGTATGAGAACATGCCTAAGCCACGCAACACAACAGCTGCATGGTTAAAGTATTATGTAGGGACAGATCAACGGGGATCTAACAAGCCGGCTGCTCCTCCTGCTGGTGGTGCGTCGAGACAGGGGAGTGGGCTAGATAGATGGGGTATTTCTCCATCTTCGCCTCAGAGACAGAGAGGGGGGGTGAGTGGGACCATAGCTACAAGACATACCTTAGCTAGACATGGACCTCCGTCTAAACGCTCATCACTCATGGTTCAAAAGCTACCAGCAGCGCCTTCACCTTCGCGCCCCCTTATTCGAGAAACAGAACAAGCAAGGTCTTCTTTATCCGCAGCACAGAAACAACAACAGAAGTTACTTCAGGCACTCAAGATCGATAAAAAAAGTTCTTCTAGAGGGGGAGGTAGTGGAACCAGATTACACCATTTCTTTGCAACTTCATCATGCATATTATGTGGAGAAAAGTGCTCTCTTCTTCCCCCGAAAGCTCTCGATGACGCACTGCTCAGAACCACGTCACCTGGTGGGGGTCGGCTGGGACCTAGGGGGGGGAGGGGAAGGCGACGGGAGAGACAAATCGAGTTTGAGGAAGAGGAAACGGGAGAGGATATCCGAGCGATGTTATTCAGAAAGCTAGAGAACGGTTCGTTCAATGCTAGAAAAACAACACAGAAAGAGAGAAAAGACATAGGAGAGCCAGTGGTTATCGATCTCGCTTCGTCGGCGTCTTCCTCTATCACTCAAGCCGCCTCTTTACACCTTGCGGGGCTTGGAGGCGCAGGGACCAAGGCTGTTCTAGGACGGCGCGGAGAAGATTCGCAACCAAGACAGCCGCCACCTGTATGCAGTGCCTGTAGCGCTAATGCAGAGGGAATCATTGTTCAGATGTACAGACAGCTGGAGGAGGTAGAACGTCGAATGAACGAGATTGAGAATATCTGCGAGACGTGCGCAGGTAAGTCAAAACAACTCTGAACCCTGCTGCGGTTTCGAAAAGGAAACGATTCGGTGGCAGCGTGTCCCTAGTGTGCGGAGAAGGCGTCGTAGACATTGATTCTCTATCGCTCCTTGTTTTTGTGCGTTGACGCCTTGAGACAGGAATAGAGAACGACGCTACGTGAAGAGTATTCGTGAAAAAGAACCACAGTAGTTCTTCCATAAGGGTCCGATGACAGTAGCAGGAGACGACTACTACCTAGTTGGTGTACTACCTGGTAGCCGAGAGCACTCTGATTTTCGGCGCCCGTTGCAATCATAAATGTTTGGATTGCTTGTTTCCTGTTCATTTTCAGGAAGCAAATTATGTGCTGCGGCGTGTCTCAACGCATGGCACTGCGACGTCTACTTCCTAAGACTGCGAAACGAGCATCGTTACGCAACCGTCACGTCCCAGATGCGTGCACTGCACTTACACGTGAAACGCGGTCGCTAGAAACCGGAGAGGCGTTGGTGGCATGCAACACGTGCGCACCTTATGCCTTGATGAAGTGTCTGTCATTTGAGCTCCCGGTCCGGTGAACTGCATCTTGTGACGGCTAGTGGTAACAGTGGCGGGTTATGCGGGCTATGAAGTATCCAGTCCATAGCACGTACTGTCTTACTGGATATCAGGCTAGAAAGCGGTCCGTAGCAGATATGCTTGCGCAAAAAAGAAACAGCATCCGTGTGAAACAGTCAGGGAGCAGATGCGTGCACTGCACGTACACCTCGTCGTCATTGGTAATGTAGCTGTACGAGCGACCGATGCATAGCCGTTCCCGTGCGTTTGCTCATGAGCAACATCGGAACGGCGATGCTTCTACTCCCTCCTTTCTTTGGCCGGCTTAAAGAAACCGAAAACGTATGCCATTCCTGCAGCGGGCTACAGTCTCGCCTCGTAACTCGCTGTCGACTGCTCTACGGGGAAGCCCGCTTCAGCACTGTCCTCATCGATTTTGATGGGAAAGCCGCCACATGCTACAATGGGTAGAAACTATGCTGTTACTGGCCGCCGGGATGTTGGTTTTGTGTGGTTTCTCGGCTCACTTCCCCACAAACGGACTCTCACATCAAGAACTTGAAGTGGATTCCCCTTTTCGACGTGCGTCCGGAATGTTCGCAGAAGTAAAATACGAGGGACGCGGTTCTGTTCACCGCATCAGTCGGGAGCTGCCCCTGTTGTGAATTGTGACGGGTTTGCAGGCGTGCAGGCACACACATACCAGCAACCGATCGTCTCTCCACTGTGATCAAGGCGTGTGCACCTAGGACCCTACTCGCCAGTAGCCCACGACGAACCTCAGTGTTCAACCCTGCACGCTGAATACAAAATAGACGCTGTTCCCCCGTGAAAGGCCAGGGGAACTCAACCAGTAGCCACGCACTCACCAGAGCGCCACGAGTGAGTCGATAAACCGCCCACAAGCTTGTGGCGCTCGAAGGCCTTCAGCTCTTTTGTCCGTTGTGCTGCAAAGTTTGGTCCTCGTCGTACCTTGCGCCGCCTTCNNGGGGGAGAGGCGTGCCACGCGATCCACAGCTCGCTGTCAGGACGGCAGAACGACACGGCGCTTCCGTCGCGCACGCTTCATGTGTCCCCGCGGCAATCAAACAACGAGACCGGCCTTCGGAAAAGCGCTGTTTTTTGGGGGACTACACCACCGTTCGAACGACCTACGCTGCGTGAAGACGAGCCGGCATCCGTGCCATATCACCAGTCAGGCGCACACGAGCAACGCACGTTCCCCTGAGAATACCTTTAACTTTTCAACGAACCTGCCACTGATGCACGCGGTTGTGTTATGCTGATAGCGGGGCCAGCCCCCTCCTGTGTGTCCTCAGATGTACAGTCTTTCACCTGATGTGAGCCCTGTCAGTGAGAGTCGCACACTGCGGTTCTGGTTGCGGTAACGGACCACGTAATCGAGAGCGCATATGCAGTCCTTCGAGAAGGTGGGCTTATATCAGTCTCAGACCGGCGAAGCAGCCTCATTTCGCCGTTCGTAGTCTTCGGAAACTACAAGTCGTGTACTACCATTCTGAAGGACGCGCACTACAGATACTCTTCGTAACGGCGGTGTTGGCCCTCGGTTGGGGCTACGCAGCCAACAGGGAGACCCGCCGTATGCGGCCTCAGTCCGTGTCTTCAGCGTCACCGCATCATGTTGCAAGGAGTTCATTGTTCTCAGAAAAACGAAACACGATACGGACACAACGGAGCACAAGAGGAATGCTGCCTGCCGAATGCTTCTGGGCTGCTACGCGTCCGACACGGGGTTTCTTGTCGAGACATCGACCTCTCGCATATTTCCTGACCTGCACTTCAGCTTTCTCGAGAATGCTGAACTTTCTTTGAGTGGGCGGCCTTCACACGGTGTGCGCGGTTGCGCAGTGTGCTGTGAGCGAGCTGTGCCCTCTCGTAGTGCCGGGCGCCGGGGCGCGAACCATCTGCACACATGCTGTGGCGGTTGCCCGGAAAGTAGACACGTGAGATGGTAGGCGACGCCCTCGTTGCTAGCCATTCATGGGGAAGGAATAGCAGTCAGCTTGTTTAGAGGGAAGCAGACAAGGTTCGGTGGGCCACTGGACTGATGCGGGTCTCCTCACACCGCGCCGGCAACGCAGTCAACAGTAGCACTGGACGCGAGCTTTTTATTTGTTGCCCTTCCACGATTACGCCGAGGAGATAGCCGCCTCTGATAGACCAACACTTCTTCTGTTCTAGCTTGGGCTTCATCGGCAACCATGCCAGACCAATGCATCTAGCAAAGGCGTCGGTTCGAAGTAGACAGAGTAATGTTTCCGCAGTGCTGTATGCAACCAGTGTGAGACAGGTGAACAGTTTCCGATCTCACTACGAGTGCCGCCGGCTTACCGACGTGCACCTGGTTGGCGTTGGGCCTAGATTCGTAAGGCCCAGTCAGGGTGGGTAACTTGTATCCTCTTCGCAGTGACTCTCGAGGGGGGAGCGGCTTCCTCGTCGGGTGCAGCTTCAGGACGTAGGTGACCACTGCCTGTAGTCCCTGCCGGGCGTGAAATCAATTGTTCTGTTCCTGCTTGTGCTTTTCCGGGACATCCTGACGATGCGGAGTTTTTCCACGGTGGTGGGTGCTGGGCTTGTCCTGGTGTCGTCCACGGGCGCCTCCGGTTTCGCCGGCTTTCGACGTCCGCCCGTCCGGTTGGAGACGTACGGATGGCAGCCGCCAGAGGGCTCGCTGAGCGAGCTGCAGGTTGAACTGCCGAACACGTCGGTGCGATTTGCGTGCCCGCCTGGCTCTGTTGTGTTGCCAGAGGGTGCAGATGATGATTCGGCTTACTTCGGCGTCAGTGCGGAGGGAGCTTGCAATCTCTCCGCTCAGGCGAAGAAGCTGGGGGATGCCGTGGAAGGAGCCACTCTACGGTCCGAGGCCGTGCCAGCCACGGTAGGCTCTGGGCAGGAGTACACTTTGTCTGTCTTGGACTTGCCGCCCACCGATAAGAAGCTGTGCTATATCTGCATGGTCGACGATGATCCGGTGCAAAGCCGTACTGTGATTATCACGGTGAAGGGGAAAGACTACGCAGCTGGCAAGGTGAGCGAAGGACAACATGCTGTCCCCTACTGGAGAACGACCTTCTCCCTCGAGGCATGGGGAACTGGAGCCAGGGAGCCGTCCGTCTCGCTTGCCATCGACCAGCCAGGGGACTCGGTACGGTTCTCTTGTCCCGATGATACGTCTCTCTTTCCGGAACCACACGGAGACAGTGGTTTGCCGCGTGTGTACACGGTGGATTCTAGTGGTGCCTGCAGTTTCAAGGGGTCAACGCCAGACTTGCAGGACGTGCTCCCGGGAGCGGCCTTGGACTACGAACCCCTGACTAGCACGTCACCGCCAACTTACAGGCTCACGGCGCCGATTCTTCCGAAGTCGGAGGCAGCTCTGTGTCTTCTCTGCGTCAAGAGACGAAACACAAGCGACAGCTGTGGCGTGCTCGTAAGGGTGAAAGCAGCAGTCAACGGCGAGAGGCAGGGTAACGGGGCTACGGCGCCAGTGTGTAACCTCCGGCCTGCTGATGCCTTGGTAGCAGCGGGAGTGAAGAAGGCATCAGTCACACTGAAGGTTGACAGACCCGACGCGAAAGTTCGCTTCGTCTGCCCAGGCACCTCGCACGCTTTTCCGGAGCAGTCAGTGTCGAAGATCCCCGGGGAAGCCGTGGTTTACACGGTCGGTGTGGGCGGGGTGTGCAATTTTGCAAAGCGCACGCCACTCCTGCATGAAGTCGTGCCGGGAGCCGCACTGAAGTCGCGTATGGTTGTGCTGAGAGGAATGATGATGAGGGTATACACGTTTTCTGTTGGTGACTTGCCTCAGAAGACTCGGCAGCTATGCTACATCTGCACGCGCAGTGAAGATCCAGGGGATGGCTGCGGTGTGGTCATCACGGTGGAGGGGAGCCAAGATGGGGAGCCGACAGCTCAGCCGCCGCTTCCTCCGCCAGAAAAGGAGGAGCGGGCGGGAGCAGCAGGGGTGTGCACTCCAGAGTACTCTGCTCAAGCCAAAGCGACGGGTCTGCTAGCTCCTTCAGCACACCTCACACTGGATCAGGCAAGGAAGACTGCAAAGTTCGTATGCCCGGAAAACACGAGGGTGTTCCCGGAGCAGATGAGCTCGACAGACCGAGTATCGGCGATGGTATACTCAGTATTCGGAGGTTCTTGCGACCTGTGGAGCACGAGACACGTGGCAGATGCAGCACCTCGAGCGGGGGTCGAGGTCGCTGCCGAGACGGAAGGCGAAGGAAGAGTCGTGATGGTGAAGTCGGATTCTTTCGCTGGAGTGCACAGCTTCTGTTACCTGTGCGTGCGCGAAAACAATGTGGCGGACAGCTGTGCTGTCATGGTTACGGTGAAGGGAGAGAGCCCGTCCTCGACCCCCTCAGTTCCGCCGGGGAGGAAGGACGCTCCTATCTGCAGACCGGACCACTCCGCCGAGGTCGTCAGCGAACGAGAAAGAATGCCAGCATTTGGCCTTGAGATTGATACAGATGGTGGAGAGGCTCACTTCGTCTGTCCGAACAGCTCAGTCATATCTCCTGCTGGAGCTGTCACGTCCAGAACGAAGAAGGGGACCTACTACGAAGTAGGCGAAGGCGACAAGTGCCTGTTGGGAGGGCCAGAGCTCTCCTTGGACGAGGACGTGCCAGGTGCTTCCATGGAGGAGGCACCACACGCTGAGGGAGGCGTCGTGTACACGTTGAAAGTTCCCTCTCTCCCGGCGGAGAACAAAAAAGTATGTTACCTGTGCATCGCCAGCACGGATTTGGCGGATAGCTGTGGAGTCGTGATATCGATCAAAGGCGGAGGCGCTCCAGCACCGGCTTCGGAGGCTGCAGTTTGCAGGCCGCAGTATTCACCGCTCGCGTTCAGCACCGGAGTCCGCGAGGCAGCAGTGATGCTTCGGGTCGCTGAGGACAACAGCGTAGTTCGTTTTGTATGCCCGAAAGACTCCCGTGTGTACCCGGAGTCTTCGCTGGCGGTAGAGTCGGCGGAGGTGTACGGGTCGGATCGGCCAGACGTGTGCAATTTTACAGCGACGACGCAACAGCTAAAGGACCTCGTACCAGGAGCGGCCCTGCAGCCGGGTGCTGTATCGGCTACGGGAGATAGGGAGTACACGCTATCGATTAGGCAGCTACCGAAGTATGACCGGGTACTCTGCTACCTGTGTGCTGGGGATAACTTGAGACAAAGCTGCGCAGTCACTGTCACCGTGAAGGGATTGGAGCCGTCCCCGTATCTTCCGGAAGTTCCGTTTCCATTCCGGTTCCCAGTTGCCGCTTCTCCGGAGGAGCCGTGCATTCCACAGGATTCGCGGGACGGCCCAGTCAGCGGTGCGATGCACCCGTCTCTCAAGCTCTGGGTGGACGCGACAGAAGATGTCATCAGGTTCACCTGTCCCGACCGTTCAGTCCTTAGCTTCGGCGACGCAGCAGATGCGCCGTTGGTGTACGCAGTTGGGAAAGCTGACTCCTGCCTAGTGACGCAATCGCCGCGGCCGCTGGAGACAATTCTTCCAAACTCTGCCTTGAGCGGAGAAGGCGTGGCACAAGACGGAGTCAGAAAGAGGGTGTACACATTCAGGGTAGGGAAGCTGCCGCCGACAGAGACTAAGCTCTGCTTCACTTGTGTGGAGGAGGAAGGAAATCGAGTCAGCGCGATGGTAATATCGGTGAGGTCGCAAGCACAAGCCGGAGAGGAGACCGTGGCGCCTCTCTTGGTTCCGGAGTTTTCTAATTGCGCGAGTGCGCTCGGTTCACGCATGCCAAGCGCAAAGGTGGTCGTGGCGGAGGCCGGTATCACGGCCTTCGAATGTCCTGCAGGGACAGAATTGTATCCGCAGGTGAACAGGGCCGAAGCTGAAGTGGTCCGTGTGGATGGGCAAGGCGCGTGTGCGTTTTCGTTACAGCTCTCGCGTCTTGAGGATGTGGTCCCAGGAGCTCGAGTACGGGGTTCAGCTACTGATGCACCAACGACGCGGTATACCCTAGAGGTGACTGAGCTTCCGCAAAAGGAGCAGCAGTTCTGCTACATGTGCATCGCGGGAGATGGTATGGCGAACAGTGCAGGCGTTCTGGTGCAGGTGAAAGCGGCGAAGGTGGAGTCCTCTGTAGAGCCGCCAGCGCCTCCGATGTGTGACCCGGAAGCACAGGCAGAAGGTGCCGAACTCGTGGAACCGAAGGTGAAGGTCAGCGTCAACGGTAATGGTGAAATTGCTTCTTTCCGCTGCCCTTCCGGCTACAACATTTTCCCGGATCATGCGGACTCACCGGAATGCAGCCTGGCGTACGCTGTAGTCGACGGAAAGTGTGACGTGAAGGGGCGCACGCTGCTTCTCAATCAGGTGGTCCCAGGCGCCACACTTCACCGAGAAGAGACAGAAGATGGCGTTCACTATGTTGTAAAAGCTCCCGAATTACCTTCGAAAGACCAGCAGTTTGGATACCTATGCGTCAAAGATCGGAATATCGCGGACAGTTGCGGCGTGATGGTGAAAGTGAAGGGAGCTACCACGGAGCCGCCCCCTGTAGACGAAACGACACCCGTTTGCCCTGTATCGTCTTCAGAAGCAAGCTTAAAGCTGGGTGTCCGGGTTGCAACGAAAACTTTACGGCTGAGAAGAGCTGGAGGTGTGGCGGAGTTCATCTGTCCGAGGAATTCCGTTGCGATGCCCACGACGGAGAGTGACAGGGACTTGGTGTACCCAGTCCGGTACGGGCACCTTTGTGTAACGAAGGCCCATCCAATGAAGTTGAACGACGTGCTCCCAGGGGCTACATTGACAACGACGCGAGTGATGGCGCAGGGGACCGAGGTAGACAAGTATTCGCTGCAAGTTCCGTCGCTCCCCTCGACGCCGTTGTCCCTTTGCTACGTTTGCAGCTCGGTGGAGGATCCCTCAGAGAGCTGTGGTGTAATAATCCGCATCCGAGCGTTGCCCGAGGGGTGGGAATTGCCAGACCTTTACGAAAAGCCGTGGATCATCCCCGTACCGCCTGCATACAGCTGCACACCGCGACTGACCGCCGAAGTGGAGAAAGACGGGAAGTTGGTCCCGAGCACACACTTGCTGCTGGAGGGGCCGAAAAACACAGTTCGTTTCAGCTGCCCAGAGGGCTCGGTGGCCCACCCGCCAGACGTGGCCGGTATGAAAGGGCAACCGGCGTTGGCGTATGATGTGACTCCTGGAGGTCTGTGTGATATCCAGGGTACTCCGGTCTCTCTGGACAAGCAGGTCCCAGGAGCTGTTCTTAGAGATGTAACAGCGAAGGACGAGGCGGAGAAGCACTATGACCTCGCAGTCCCGGAGCTCCCCGAGAAGCCGAAGAGCGTGTGCTACACGTGTGTGAAGAGCGCCGAGGAAAGCTGTGGCATTGTTGTCAGGGTGCCGGCAAAGGGAGCCCCACCAGTAGGAAGTAAGAGAGCGGCAGCATGGCAGAAGCGGTACAGAATGCTGTAAAAAATTGTGTTACTGCATGCTGAGATGCGTGGCGATGCGTGTAACGGGGATTACAGTTTGCTGTTGAGCGATGTTTCTGTGTTGGGAGAATTCAATGGTGTTCGCCTTTGCTGCCGTGTACCACTCTCAATGCAGGATCGTGTGCAGCGTGCTCTCCGTGTTTTCAGGCACCCTCTGCGACGAGAAGAAAGTTCTCCGAGTAACCGTGGTTGGTCCAGGTTCACTTACATTCCGGTGCGGACGTGAATTCCCTCGGCTGGCACCACCTTTGCAGACGGCACAGCAGAAAGTTATGTTCGGGGATAAGTGTGAAGGAGAGGGTATGCTGAGTGACTTGGTCCCGGGAGCAACTCTTCGAGAAGAGATCGACTACGACAATCTAGCAGATGAGGTTTCGAGAACCCTGACACTGACGGTGCCACAGAAGCCGGATCTGCAACGCACGATATGCATGAGGTGCGCACAGGAACTGCCGTCGCGCGAGGCCTGCGTTGTACGCATGAAGATTGCGGGTACGCACGTACCGGTAGTGACTACGACGACTACCACAACGAGTACGACGTCTTCAACCAGTACAACGACCTCTACGACAGCGTCTACCACAACCACCTCAACGACTAGCAAACCGACAACGACTACTACCAGACCCACCACGACCACCAGCACTACGACAGTAACTACAACGACTTCAACTAGTACTACCACACCAACAACGACCACAACGAAGCCCACAACTACTACGACTTCTACTACCACGACAACAACCACTACAACGCCCACGACAACGACTACTACCAAACCGACAACGACCACTACGAGTACAACTACTACTACTACGAGCACAACCACGACAACGCCCACGACTACTATTACTACGAGACCAGCAACGACCAGCACCACTACGACTAGTAGTACTACTACTAGTACAACCACTACAAGGCCCACGACAACTACTACTACTACCACACCAACAACGACCACCAGTACTACCAGCACGACAACAACGAGGCCGACAACGACTACCACCACGACAACGACAAAACAAGAGGGATCGCTCNNACGACTACCACCACGACAACGACTACAACTACTAGGCCGACAACGACTACAACTACCACGACTACGACTACATCTACAAGTACTAGTACAACCGCAACGACGACGAGACCCACTACTACTACTAGTACATCGACAACAGCTACAACTACTACTACCACATCCACGAGCACGACGAGGAGTACATCCACTACTACGGCAAAGCCTACCACTACGACTACGGCGAAACCTACCACTACTACCACTACCACGCGAACGGGTAGACTGGAGTGGAAAGGTAGCCATGGCGCTCTGAAGGGATTCTGGAGGTTCGGTGGTGGTATCGCGACACGAGGTGGAGGCCACGAAGGAGCTATTGTTTTTCCTCTAGATGAACACGACCGGCCTATCTGGGAACTCGCACGTAGGGTGAAGTGATAATGTTCTCTCTGTCGAGTGTGGCAAGCGCGTCGCGTCGCGAAGGAGTGTCCGTACCTCTGGAAAGTTTATACGGACAGCGGAGGTCTCCCGGTCTCGTGCTGACGTTTTATGGAGGTTGGAGTGGGTACTCCGGGCCCGGGTTGTTGCGCTGACGTTTCATCAACGCTTGTGAGTACTGCCGACGTCTCGGGGTGACGTTTTGTGAAGAACATGTGAGTTTTATGATTCAACAGGTGCACAGTGTACCCTTGATGGCCTGATCGTGGTTGGTAGTTCCAACGACGACTGAGTGATGGTGAGAGTCCTTTGTTCGGACAGGCGTGACTGTCGCTATCATGGGCTAAGGGAGACACCCAAGCGGTGCTGGGGGTCGGACTTCTCTTGTCTAGAACAGGTATGTGGTAATCCTTGATATGCCGGTCGAAAGGGAT
>NW_027153232.1:0-152 GCF_002600585.1 Cystoisospora suis
TGGAATGCAGGGAACACGAATTTGGGGACAGATCAAGAAGAAACCGCACGAAGTCAGGGAAAACTGCTCGAGTTCGACCGCCACAGGGCGACCGACGAGCGGCGACCGGGCCCGACGGGAGCGGGCCCTACCCTAAAGAGGGGAGCTAGCCA
>NW_027153232.1:684-885 GCF_002600585.1 Cystoisospora suis
GGCGAGATAAGGCAACGTCTGGGGCACGTCGGCATCATCTGGGGGCCCTGGAGCGCCTGGGGGTCCGAAAAAGCCAGGGTTAGCGCCAGCAAGGAGCTGGAGACGCAAGAAACCCAAGGAGTGGTCAAGCGAACTAACGCCAAGAAGGTCACAGAAAAGGGCCAGACGGCCAAGGAGCCAGAAGACCTACCCCCAGAGGAC
>NW_027153233.1:0-375 GCF_002600585.1 Cystoisospora suis
GCAGAGGGAGTACCAAAGAGAAGCAAACTACCTTTGGGTAAGGACAAAGGCTGGATGGAAGGTTTGTGTGCCGGGGGGAGTATTAAGAAAAGAAATACTGGAGCATTTTCATGACCACCTGCTGGCAGGACATCCGGGGATCGACCGGACAAGGCTAGCGGTGCGAAGCCTATTCTGGTGGCCGCGCATGGACGCGGATATTGAAAGCTTCGTGAAATCGTGTGTACAATGTGCGAAAGGGAAAAATTCTCATCTGAAGAGTGGTGGTTTATTGCAACCCCTCCCAATTCCCAATTTGCCATGGGAGGAAATTAGCGTTGATTTAATAGTAGGCTTACCGGTGACTGAAGAGGGATGGGATGCAATTTTGACTAT
>NW_027153233.1:540-1356 GCF_002600585.1 Cystoisospora suis
TTTGAGCGATCGGGACACAAGATTCACGGGGGAACTGTGGCGTGCGCTGTGCGAAGCGTTGAAAATTAAGCAAAGAATGTCGACTGCCTATCATCCGCAGACGGATGGGCAGTCTGAAAGAACAAATCAGACAATAGAACAAATGTTACGATGTGCATTATTAGGTAATGATAAAGGATGGGCAAAGGTCTTGCCCTTGCTCGAGTTTGCGTATAACAGCACGCAACACTCGAGCTCGAAGCAAGCCCCGTTTGAATTATTGTACGGTTTCGTTCCACCGAAACCGATTTGTCAAAAATTAAAGTTACCAACCGCAACAGCAGTCGATTTATTGCCTTTTCAGGCAAAATTAAAGTTAGAACTAGCAAAGCGGGAATTATTGAAGGCGCAACAGTACCAGAAGAAGTACGCGGACCAGCATCGAAGGCCTGTCGAGTTTAAGGAGGGTCAGATGGTGTGGCTCAAGACAACGAATTTACCATGTGATGGAGAAGCAAAGGCTCTACGTGATAGGCATCGTGGTCCTTTCAAAATTTTGCGGATGATTGGTAATTGTGCGGCTTTTTTGGAGTTGCCTGCATCTTTTTTAGTTCATCCTGTGTTTCATGTTTCGCTTTTGTCTCCCGTGCATGAAGAACCTCCGCACCTTCGGCGGAGCCCGCCCACGCAAGACCCAGTAGCCGGGAACGAGTACGTGATAGAGGCAGTTGTAGCGCATAGAGCAGGCAGAGGTAGAAATAAAAACACAACAGAATTTCAAGTAAAGTGGTTAGATGGCACACTTAGCTGGGAACCTGAACATCACTTAGCGAATGC
>NW_027153234.1:0-57368 GCF_002600585.1 Cystoisospora suis
AGATAGATAGATTAGAGATGAATAGATATATAGATTAGAGATAGATGGATAGATAGATAGATATACCTAGTATGTGTCTCACTCCCTTGAATCTGAAAGATGCATGAGCTATAAGAAGGACCATCTGAAACAGCCGTCTATATATTCCAGAGCAAGGGACGTAAAGAACCTGCAGTGAGAAGGAGAAGAATGTCTCCCTCTCTCTCGCTTCTTCTCGTTCTTCCCTTTGTTTCTCTCTCTCTTTCTCTTAAAAGATCAAGAAAGAAGAAAGACAGAGCAGAGTACGCCAAGAAGAAGAAGAGAGGTGGAAGTAAAATCTTTCCCCATCAAAAGAAGTGAGAGAAGATGAAAAGAAATATCTTACTCTCTCGCGACGTAGTAAGGATCGACACGTGCAGCGAATGAAGATGAAGAAGAAGAAGAGAGAAGATTTCTTTCTTCTCTCTTCTCTCCTCCTCCTCCCCCTATAAAGAGAGGGTGGTCGCTGCTGCTATTGCGATTCAGCATCTTGAGAATGAAGAGAAAAATAAGAGAAAGAAAGCAAGAAAGAAGAAGAAGAAAACGAGAGAGAAGAAGACTGTCTTGCTTCTTCGATGGAGAAAAGCATATGAAGATGCGTATGTTTCCGTATCCTCTTTGATCTTCTGTACGATTCCTTAGGGAGCAGAAAACATAGATGAAGAGAGAGGGAAAGATAGAGAAAGATGAATAGGTAAGAACGACAGACGATAGAGAACAAGACAGAGACATACCCAGAGCGATTGAGAGATGATAGCTACGTGTATATGACAGGATTGTCAGTGCGAATAAGAGAGAAGAAGAAAACGAAGGATAAGAAAGGTCAGAAAAGAAGAGGAGACGTCTGGAAAGACGACCGAGGAGAAGAGGAGAGACTGCGAGAGCGACCGTTGTGAAGTAGATTCATGCAAGGGAAAAGAAGGCAAGAAGAATGTCTTGCTTTGAAAGATCTACACATAGAAAATCTTCTTCTACAGATCATCTATAAACAGCTCCCGAACACGTCGCCATGTATGAGTAGATTGAAAGACGGAAGAGCCTCCTACTCCTCCTCTTCCTGTCGCCCTATTCTCTCTTCTGTATGTGATCGAAGGTGACGAAGACAAGAGGAAGAAAAGGGAGAAAACACTTCACATCTTCCTTTACGTCTGAGGTATCTTCTATCTGTATCCCCACCACGAGGCAGAAGAGAAGGAAAGAAAAGACCTAGCCAGAAGTGAAGAGAGAAAGAAAAGTCTAGAGAAAGGATAATGAGAAACCCCGCCTTTTTACTCGGAGTAGGATAGAGATCTCTGGTTGTCGTACGTCTACCTTCTGTAGACTCGTGAAAAGTAAAGAAAAAGACGAACGACAATCTCTGAGAGAGGGACGAAGAAGAGATAAATGAGAAAAGAAGGAAAGAAGATGCGCTGGCCTGACGAAAAGAGTAACAGATGCAAGCAAGTGAAGACGAAAAGGCGAAAGAAAGTAAGAGGGAGACAGAGAGGAAATATGGTAGAAAAGAGACAGACCAAGGAAGATACGGAAGATAGAAAGAAGAAGGAGCAGAAGACGAAGAAAATTAAAGACAGTAGTCAAAAGAAAGGAGTTTAACCTTATTCTGCGTCTATCTATCTAGCTATCTATCCGCGCCATCATATCTAAAACAAAAGAAAGAAAGAAAGAAAGACATGCAAGAAAAGTAAGAAATGTTTTCTGTCTTCTGCTGTTTCAGCTTCGGCCAACTCTGTGCGGCAATCACGTCACAGCCGTCGATTCTTTTCCCTCTATCCCCCCACTATTCTTTCTTCTTTTCTTTCCTTTTCTTTTCCTTTCTTTCTTTCTTTCCTTTAATCTTGCTTTCTTTTTTGTCGGATACGCAGGTGAGGAGGGGTGAAGCGGACAGCGGGACTTTTGCTCGGGTTTACCGCGCAAGCTCATCATCCACGATGGACGTCTCACTCTCTGTTCAGACTTCTCAGATGGAGTGTCTTCTTTCGATGTTCTTCTTTTTCTCCGCTTCCTAGGTCTCGCCAACACTCTTTCTGGCTCTTTCTTGAGCCTGTTGTCCAGAAATTCATTCTTACTTTCTTCCGTTCTTCGAGTTTCTCACACTGACGTGGACCCGCAGCAGCGACGGCATTCTTATCCTTCCAAGGTGATCGTTTTCGATCAGACCGATTTCTCAAGGATTTGGCGCAAGTTCCTTTCTGTCGTTTCTCTTTCTTTGTTTTGTGAGTTCGTTTCTTTCCTTCACCTTCTCTTTTCTTTCTGACTTGGACTGGAGAATGACTTCTTCCCGGGAGAAAGAAAGAGAAAGTGAACGTGAAGAATGATGAGGATCGTGTCTGGCTAGCTTCTGTTTCTTCGAAGCTCCTCTTGTCTTCCCTCTTGTCGAGTCGTCTTTACTTTCTCTCTGTCGTTCTTCTCTTCTTTTCCTTTCTTTTCTTGAAGCGAAGACCTTGGCGTTTCTTTCTCTCCTGAACCCTTCAGTATGATAAAAGACCTCGATAGATAGATGAGAGATAGATAGATAGATGAATAGATAGCTGTTTGTAGATGAGCTAGATAGATTGAAGATAGGTTGTCACTATCTCAAGGCTTTCTTTCGTAGCAGGTAGACTGCCTGACTAGACTTGGCTTGAAAAGTGTCTTTTCACATGTTCTGTCTTTTCCATATCTTTCTTTTGTCCTCTTTCTTATCTTCTTTTCTCTTTTATCTCAGGCTCATCATTTCCTGATTTGTTCGCATCTTACAATCTTGTCATCTTCTCCTTCTTTTCTCCGCTTCTCTGTATGATTGATGGATGGGAGAAGTTAACTCATCCGAAGCTTCTCTCTCGCGGTTCTTTCCCATCGGATGAAACACCTCGATCTGTGGAGACAAAGTCTTTCGTTTTTCTTTCTTGTCTTCTTTCCCTTGACTAAACCCTTCGTCTCTTTCTTCTTCTTCTTCTCTCCTTTTCTTTTGAAAGATGGGTTTCCCATCAAAGGCCTTCAATTTCTCCCTCTCTTTCTGTGTCATCCTGGAGGGGTAAATTTCCATTCTTTTCTTCCTTCGTTCTGCCTGCCCGGAAGACCTAGCATCCTTCACTTCTCCCTCTATTCTCTTTCTGTCTTTGCTTGGGAATTCCTTTCTTGAAGTCTCTACCACCTATCTTTCGCTCTCTCAAGGATAAATGATAGGGTGGAAGAGACACTATGCTCCTTCTTATCATCCCTATCTTGCAACTCCAAGTTCTATAGAAGGACAAGAAAGATGTGACGATTCTTGGGTCTTGAAGCGAAGTTGTCTAGATATTTCAGTGTGAGAAAAGAGAAGAAGATCTTGAGAAAGAAGAGGAAAGACCACTTTGCGACCGAGAGAGGCGCTATGGATGCCTCAGATGATTGCCGTCAGACGTCTTCTTCTTCTTCTCTCCTCTCTTCTTCTCCTTCTTCTTCTTTCAATCACCCCAGTGAGGAGAAGAGGAGAAGAAGAACTAGGGGAGAGATTAAGCAGCGAAGTGATCTGTCTTGGTCTTCCCCTTCTTTGTCCTCCTCTTCCTCATTCATTCGTCATGGCGCAGTGATGTCCTCCCGAACTCTTTCATCGTCATCACGTGCATCCTTCACCTCGTCCTTGTCTTCTCTTTTCACGCCTTTCTGTCTCTCTTCTATCTTTCTTCTTTCCGTCTTTTCTCTCTTTCTCTCACCTTTTCTCGGTCACCTCGAAGCTCCTCCTCCGCTCCCTTCTTCGTCTTCTTCTCCTGCTTCTCAAGCAAGCCCTCCTTCCTCGTCAGGTGTCGACTTTACAGCGGGCATTGTAACTACTACCCCTCCGGGCTCTCTTGATCTCGAGGATCTTCTCGCTTCTTCTTCTTCTCCTTCTATTCCAGATAAAACATCGGATCATGACAACTCATCTTCTTCCTCTTCCTTAACTTCTTCTTCTTCTCCTTCGCCACCTACTTCTGAGGGGTTGCGTCAAGAGTCTTCCGTTAGTTCATCTTTTTCTTCTTCTTTTCAAGATCAGCACAGAGAGAAGAAGACGTCTTCTTCAAGCTTTCTTTATCCATACTTTTCCCCGCATGCACCGTCTTTATCTTCTTATTCTTCGTATCTTCCCGTCTCTCTTTCGCCTCCCCGTCACTTTCCTGTATCGGATACCTTTCTTGATGCTTTAATTTCTTCATGTAAGTTTCTCTCTCACCTACGTCGCTTTCAAGAAGCCTACTTGAAAGAGAAAAAGAATAAAGATAAGAAGAAGGAGGAAGAAGAAGAGAAGAACACGTCGGCAGATTCAGCTCATCTTCTTCTCCCATCATTATTCACGCACAACAGGAACTCCGAGAAAGATGAAGAAGAGAAGAAGGAGGAGAAACCTTCAGATCTTTTAACGAAGAAAGATGAGTATTTTGCATGTCTAGTGGTGATCGTAGTAGATGGCGATACACTGAAATGTGCGCCTCTTCACGAGCTTGCAGATCTCGAGAAACATCTAGGAAAAGGAGCGAGTCAAGGGACGGGAGAGAACAAGAAGATAGAAGAAGGCAAAACAACTTTCTCATCATCCTCCTCTTCTTCTACTTCTCTCCTTCCCTTTCCATCTTCTATAACGACAACGACTTTCTATTTAACCAATTTCTTTTCATTTTTCATGCTAGTAGCCGTGCATGCGGAAGAGATACATGAAGAAAAGACCGGGTTATCATCATTCTCATCTTTCTATACTTCAAGCCGTGAAGGAGAAAGAAATCTGCGTGAGGAGAGCCAAAGAAACGAACATGAAGCGCTTTTTCCCCCCTATGAACTGACGTCATGGAAAGGAAAGTGTAAGCCGGTCTCAAGTTGTACCGTTGTTGTACGTCTTGCAGCTGTAGATACACCCGAGATCTTCAAAGGTAGAAGAAGAGGGCCATGGGGGGGCGGGGAGAAGAAGAAACCACACCAGCAGGAGAACAAAAAGAGTAAAGAGAAGAGAAGGGATGATAGTCAGATCTCGATTGAAGAAAAGAAAGAAGAAGAAGAGCTTATTGATATCGATGAAGGAGGCCAGCCATACGGTATAGCTTCCTCGGCACGTTTAGCATCTCAGGTTCTGGGGGAGATCGTTATAGTTAAGAAACTTGGGACAGATCAATATGGACGTATCGTAGGGAGATGTCTTCGTATAACGAGAGAAGGATCGTTCATTAATGCTGTAAAGAAAGCCTTTCATAAAGTCAAATCCGGTGGTTTCAAGCCAGGCCCGCCTCGCATGCTATCGACGAGTGCAGAAGAGCGCTTGGGCGATGATAAGAAGAAGGAAGAGAATAAAGAAGACGGAGAGGCTATGAAGAGGGATGAAGGAGGTAAGAAGAATGAGGGGGAAGACAATGGAGGAATAGGCGTCAACGGAGAAGAACAAAGGGAAGAAGTTTCTGAAGAAGGGTTTACACTTGAGGAAAAGACGAGAGATGACGAGGAGACGAGAAAAGTTGATGGGACTGAAGGAAGAAGATTAGCACCACGAAGAAGCCAGAGAAAGAGATATAGCTCGAAATCGAATAGCTCGAATGCAGGGGCTTTTTCGTCAACTCATTCCAGACAACCTCCTGGGGGAGCAGGAGGAGGCGGTAATGCTGGAGCCTCGAACAGATATCCAACAGGTACTACGATGCCTCATCATTCTCCTGCTCCTCCCTCTTATTCTCCTTCTTCTCCTCCTTACCCTTCTTATCCTCCTCCTCATCCCCCTCCTCCTCCTCATCCTTCTTATTCTCCTCCTTACCCTTCTTCTCCTCCTTACCCTTCTTATTCTCCTCCTCATCCTTCTTATTCTCCTCCTCATCCTTCTTCTCCTCCTCATCCTCCTTATCCTTCTTCTTCTTCTCCTCTTCCTTCAGGTTCTCCTCTGAGCCCTGGAGGACAAGGAGGAGGAAGGCTAGGATCAGGTTTAGCTAGTGTAGGTACAGCTGCAGTAGGTGGATTTGCGATGGGGATGTTACACAAAGAAGCCCAGAAGGTGGTCGAGCATCTTCGTGAAGATTTTAAAAAGAGAGGACAAGAAAGTATAGAGCATGCCTTAGCTATATTCAACCAGGAGGTCTTGAAGGAGCATACACAGGATGTAGCAGACATCCTCCTATCTGAAGGCCTTGCCTCTCTATATGAGAAAGGTGGGGCGAAGTATGACGGGAGAAAAGAAGAATTGATAGAAATGGAGAAGGAAGCAAAGAATCAAGAAGTAGGTATATGGAGCCTTCCTGAAGATCTACGAGAACATCCATCTCAGTATAAACAACAGAAAAAAGATGAGAAAAGGCGACGAAGAAGAAGGAGACGCGTTTAATACAGGAAAGAAAGAAAGAAAGAACGAGTAGGAATAGAAACGATGAAGGATCTCTGTACGATTCTTTCTTACTTTCTTTCTATGTGGTCTTGTGAAAGATATCAAGGTGAAACTCATTAGATGGAAGGAGTTCTGTGTAGACAAGAAGGTATCATACATCTATCACCCCTACATGCAGATATATAGACACATATACGTATGAGGTTGCGATGATATACAGAGCTCTCCTAATCTTCCAAGAGTGGGAATGAATGACAAGGGGGCGAGGGCGTATACCTTCTTTTCTTCTTCTTGCTTTAGTGTATGTGAGGAAAAAAAGATGGATGTCTATTTGTATGTATGTATGTATAGAGAGAGAGACAGAAAGAAAAAAAGAGAGAGAGAGAGTTGTCCAAGAAGAATGGCTTGAGAGTGTGTGGGTATCGTCTGTCTTTGTATCATTGTCGTTCTGTTGTGATAATTTGATATGAATTGATATGAACTGGATCTTTGGAAATTCATCTTTCAGAAAAAAAGAAAGATTTACTCCTGGATTGGTCGATCGAATCGTCCCGGATTGCTTAGCGACTTTTATCTCGGTACCTCAGATGAGTTTTAAAGTAAGTAAGGGCAGACACGATTGATGTGCATACACAGTCTTTCTGGAGGGATTAGATTACATTCCGCCTCCCCTCCCCCGATAGCTGTTTATTCAAAGGGACTTAAGACGGCTCGCCTTATCATCTGAGAGGCTGGCTAAGTAGCTGTAGACATTGCAGGTTGTAGCGGGGAAATCTCATCTATCTAGCTGTCCGTCTATTGTTTCCTATCATTCTTCCAAGATGACGGCCGATAGTATCTGTTCCACCATAGGTCCGGATCTTCATCCATCCACATCATCTACCGACTCTCTCTTGTTGTTCTCGATCCGAGAGGAGGTTTTCTGTCTTTGCCCCGAAGAATGAAAACAACGTCGTCTATGAGTTAGGAAGAATGAATCTATGGGAATAGGGTTGCTCGATTTCTTGATTGGTCGTCTTTTCCTGTCGTTTCTCACCTCACAGAGAAGGAACGAAGGATGTTCTGTTTTGCGGTCATGTGAGCTCACTCATTTCCAGCAAGACGCCTTTTAATGTAGATCGAATGATAGCCCGCCCGCTACTTTTTTTCTCTTCTTGTTGGAAAGCTGACACATCTTTACATACGAAGAAGGTTAACACACCGACGAGATGAAGACGTGAAAAGATACGCGCACTTTGCCGGTTCTCGCCCTTCATGAAAACTGGGCTTCCTTCTGGTTATTCTCACCGGGATCAGCTTTTCGAAACGACAAAACCTCTCGTAATCTTCTGTTCAGTGGGACAGGCCAGAGATGATCCAGGCTGGTCATGGCATAAGGCGATAGGAAGGACCAGCACGATCTCGTTTTTAACTGGAGACGTGAACCGGTATTCGGAAACAAGGGCAAGGCAAGACAGCAAGGAGAAGAAGAGCCAGTCAGGTATCTTCTTTGGCGAGTCTTTGGGGGTGACCATCATTATCATCGACACTACACACGCACCTTTCTTTGCTTTCGTTGAAAGAAGTCTGAATCTTTTCCGTCAGCCGTCAGGTTCAGTCCGTGCGAATACGGTGCCGAGCCACTCCGTTCCTTCGGTAATCTTCGGCGTGAACCTGGGTGGCGAAAGTTGCTCATCCTCCGTAATAGCAATCCTTTCGCCAGTTGAATCCGTAGTGCTCATATCCGAAATCTAAGTCAGGAATCCACTTACTTCCTTGCGCTTATGTTTATCTTTCGTAGATTCTGTTTCTGTTGTGAACTCTAGCGCTGATACCGCACTGAAAAGCCAACTTATTTGCTTCTCAGACTTCAAGAAACAAACACCTGCTCGCTATCGTCCATCCCCCTCCAGGGAAAAGGTCTATGTGCCATCGCTGGAGTTAGCGAAGAGTCTTGGTGCCCGTCTCGTGCTAACAAAACTGCAGATGCATGTGTGATAGGGATCCCATCGACGATTCTGCGCCGGACTTTCTCCATACCACTTCACGATATCATTGTCAGCTAGTCAAGCACTCTTCACTCCTATCTGTATCTGTTCTACTCGGGTCCCCGTGTTTTCTTCTTCGCGGTCATGTAACCGGCTCTGGCAGAAGCTCATTTTCAACGGTTGGCTTTTCACTTGACAGCATGGCGTGATCTTGTCTGACCTTACAGTGTGACTGCTATCTTCGAGAGATTCTACTAAACTCCTCGGCCGCAACGACACATGTGACCGAAACTCCTGTCATTCACCTCCTTCCCTTGCACAAAGCGTAGTCAAGTGAACAGGAGATGCGCACTCTGAGTGTCTCATTAACAATCCGCCAGCCGTCTTCGCGGCTTCGACCTCTACAGGTGACTGACTAGATTGTCGCTCTTCAAGGTGGCGGCGCCGAGGGTGCCTTGCCGTCTTGATAATTCTCGAAAGTGTTCCGCAGTTACGGTTACGAGAAAACAAAAAGACAACTCAGCAACCATGGTTGCCTCGGATCGAAATCAAGGCGGCTGTCGGTCTGGCTGCTGTTCCAAGTTTAGGATCAAAAAGTATTGGGGTAGAAAAACGCCTGCACAAGCACGGAAGCTTCTGAGCATTGCGCTACATCCTGTCGGCCTTACTAGGAATCAGGGGGGTTGCTAGTCCGCGTGCCATCAGAGATGCAAATATCTGTTTCTTCTTTTTGTTGACTGTCCTTCGAGATAGGCTCGGTCTAGCACCAACTGTCCAGCAGGTTCTCTGGGTAGCTGACACGGCGACGGAACAGAACTGTAACTTGCCTTCAAGAAACACTGCTCGAGCGAGTCCGCGTCCCATCGGACGCTCTGCTTGGAGGCGGCTTCTTTTCTATGAAAAAAGAATTCAACGATGCACTGCGAGAAACACGAGCCCGCGTTCCCTGCGCACCGTCTGGTTGATCTGCACGAGAGGAAGGCGAAGGCTGTGTTGTTTGTGTGGCTTGCGTCGGTCTGTAGCCATATCTCAGGTTCAGACTTCCGTACATGCCATCTAGCCCGCTGTCGAAAAGACCTTCCAGGCGCTTGTATAAATCAAGTGCAAGTTGTTTAGCCCGTACAGGCGGCGGTTTTGGCCGCGAGCCGAATCCGAGCTTTCGACGGAAGCGACCCCAGAATGCGCTGAGGAATGGTCTGACAAAGAATCACAAGCACACAGCTCATTCAAATTTGATCAGGTTTCTTTGTTCAAGTTTCGATCTAGCAGGGTACGCAAAGCATCGGGCTCCCGCTGGCCGGGCCGGGTATGCATCACCACCGACGATACACATACCTTCTGCCTAACTTAAGTCCCTGTCAAGAACAAGGAGAGTTCACTTTTACTGGACGGGGCAGGCAAATGTACTACAGACTCTTTGTGGTGGAGTACTGGCCCCATCTGCAGGGAGAATATCCGGCCCCCGCGTGTGCCATCTGACACGTGGAGCGATGAGTTTCTACGCGCGCCAGAAAAACTCTTGACGCGATTAGACCCAAGAAAGTATAGCCCTACGGAGGTGGTTTGCAAGAAAGCTAAGAGCAGCAACCGAGGTAATCTTTGGTGAGACCAGGCGCGTCCGATGTGTGGGTCACCGCTGTGTCTGCAGTAAATCGATGAAGCTCCGAACACGAGCCAATAGTTAATCCAACTATCTGCAAACTCCGCCCCCAAATGCACAATTGGGCAAGTCGCCCCACTATGGCTCCACTTGTGCCAGTGGATCCTGAGAGCGATGCTGAAAGCTGAGCCTGAGGGCAACAATTCTGCCTATCAAGATCGCAGGCCAAGAACCCACAGCTGACTGGTCATTTCGAGACTTCAGAAGGTACTTACACCTTCGTTCTTAGAATGTTCTCAAAAACTGCAGCGAAGTTGTCCACAATCCCGGACTTCCGGTCTTTGCGCAGGCAAGCGAAATTATCTGAAAGCAAAAGCACACCAACATCACCTCTGAGTGAGATACACACCTCTAACACCATCAGCGGGGTTTTGCCCAGGTTGAGGCGCTACAACGGTCGAACCGGGATTCAGTTTGGTTGACGGCGCGACTACGCTGCCCTGCACTTATTCCCAAATTCTCATGTCTGACAGCTTGACCGAGACAACGAAACTGCACTCAGAGTGTCCATACAAGTGCCTGTCAACCCGGTTAGATGCATGGGCTGCCTAGATACCAAATAACTTCACGTCTGCTACAGTCCTGAGTTCGCCACGCTGTACAGATTGTGGGCACACGAGTCCAAAGAGCGCAGCCCGCATAGCTACAGAGAGCTGTTGTTGAAGCCGCCAAAACTGTACCCGGGAGCCAGTAACCCCAACGAAGAGCCGTAGCAATTTTGTCAACGTTCCTCTCCATTGCTCTCCGGGCAGAATGCAAGCCGTCACGTAACGCAGCGAGATGATGAAGTAACGGCGTCGGAAAGTGCTCCGCACCGCTCTCCGCAGCCATCCTCCCGGCCCGCTGAATCCGCAGATCGATGAAGCGGCCGAGGATTTTGTGTGCGCGGAGCGTTGCAACCCGCTCAACGCGATATAGAAACATACTGGGACCGCGCGCGGGCCCAGGAGTTTCTGTAGGGGAAGACCCCGATCCCGTAAGATCATTTTCCAGGTTCTGCAGGACTGTCTCGGTCTCTTCCACAGAACTGACTATCGTTTTCCAGACTGTGTCTCGCACTACGTTGAAAGAAGAACGGTCCATGAAGCTACCTGAACTCGAACAGCAGCAAACAGCAAGGTAGTCTGGTTGCTTGAGAGAATCGGGCCCCAGGATAAAGCCGCTGCGGGTGGCATCGAAAAAGCGATCGGCCGCGAACTACAGTCAAAGAAACTGACTCTGAAGACCCGCACCGCCGTTGGCCTTACTTGGCTGCCACTTTACGGATTCTTCTATACGAGCGTGACTGCCTGAGGTACAGAAACATACAAATCACACTTAGCCCCTCCGGAAATTGACAAGATGTATGTCGCCCGACAGCGCCTAGGCATCACTGGCGTGATAATCTGCAGCCAAGCCTTTAGCGGCAGTCACGCTGAAGTGGTAAGTGCCCTCCCACTGGTAGATGTCCGGCTATACAGAGACTGCGAGTTCGTGCAACAGAAAGGCAGACAACGAAAGGTGAGAGTGACATTTCAAGTACGCAACATCACTGTTTCTGTGAGGCCCCGGGAAACTCTCTTTTCCTCGAGTGCCCCTCGACCTACGCCGCTGCTGAACAAGGTTTGGTCTCTTTGCCGTAGCAGTCCTTCGCACCCCTGCTTGACTCCTCCTCGCAGTTTCGAGTGGTGCCTGATGCCTTGCCAGAGTGCCGGCAGCGGTCTGCTTGGGAACTCCGATCGCCGGCTGGTCTGAGCCGCCTGAAATCGCGAAGCAACGCAATGCTAGCGTATCTATAGGGACCCAGTAGTCAACTAGATGCAGTCTGAAGTCACTCAACTTGCGACTGTGTCGTCAGAACAGAAGAATGGCTCGCGAATCTAAGAGCCTTTCGAATTTACTCAGCCCAGGGACTTCGCAAAACCCAGCCGGACACACGAAACTCTCCACAAGCCGCCGCAACGAAAAAATGTGGTCGTGTTGTGGCCTTGTTGTTCGCTGCAAAAAAGTGTATCTCTTTGCCTGTTGGCCGTTGAGCAGCATGATGACTCACGTATGCCCCGGTACTAGTGTAATGTGGTGCTCCTTCGCAGGGGCTCCTTCCTGTTTAGCTGGATGTTCTCATACATAAGACTCTGAAGAGCGGCAAGCGCAGTTGTGCTGCTGGTGCGTATGATGATCTAGCAAGCTGCGAGGCCAAGCCCGTGTGCGACAAAGCGAGGAAACATTTGAGAGAGTTCGGTGCCATCGCTTTAGAGAAGTGACTAAAGCGGGACATTACCTCGCCCGACCAGATTCTCTCCTTGCAAGATGGCCCCAAACTTCTCCGCAAATATATGGATGACAGCATCAAGAAGAACGCGCTGAGCGTCAGTTGTCTCCGAGGCTTGCTCTTTCGGACCTGTGTCGCGGCCGGCTGCGTCTGACAGTGTGCCGCTCTCCTCCGCTTCACCTTCAGAAGCCAACAGATCACTGACGCGCGTGCTTCGAACGCGCTCTCTAATGTACTCTACGAGGCGGCCCGGTTCATCTGCAAGAGAGAACAATATCCTGAGGCAATAGTCGTGCAAATATATAGGTGCCAGGGTTTTTCCAGGAGTGACTCCCACTACCATGTAGAATGAGGCACACGGTCCGCCCGGCGCACCCAACCAATTCTTTTCTCTTGCCTGATCTGGTCAAACCATCACTTGCCGAGACTTAGTCCGGCACGTTGGACATTCTAAATACATCTCTGCCAGCGCGTAGATGCTACGGAGCCCACCTTCGTCGCGGACAAAACTGAGGTGACCTGGACACAGAGCTCAACCAAAGTGCAGGGATCCAACCCTCTATTGCAGCCATCATAATGCTTGGACGGACACTGGGAACTACATCCAGAATTACAGGCCTAAAAGAGTAGATAACGCTCAAAAGGCCATGGTACACACGGCGTGTCAAGAGTAGGGTTCGAACTGTACGCCCCTAAAAATAAAACAAGAAACAACTTGCTGTGGTAGACCGCTCCGAGAACTTGCCAACAAGAGATGTGCTCGCTCCACTAATTACATCGCGAGCTGTCTTACGTCGGGTGTAGCTCTTTACTACCGCACCAAGTAACTGGAAGTGGCTTGTATCAGTGTTCGGGACGGCCGCTTTCCTGAGTGTAGCTGGCAGCACCTCAGACACGTACTGAAACAGGACATTAGCGAAGGCTGCACGCATGCGCACACCAAAGAGAGCTAGTGCGGCCATGCATTCAAGCAACAAGAAAGGCGGTGTATTGATGAACGGTACCGTAGGACGTGACAAAACTACTGAACGGCATCTCAGTAGCATATAGCTCACAGTCCGAAACATTCTGTCTCTCACTGCCTTTCAATGGGAATACAATGTACGGCAACGACCATTCGAACCTCCAATTCCGGAACTGTGCACAGAAATAGGCTTCTGTGTATCTTCTCGTGCTGGGAAACAACTACGTGTGTGTCCGAAGTCGTATGCCCTTGAGTAATCATGGTGTGATGAAGCCGGCTATTCCGCTCGCTGCGGTGACGGGACAGTGAATGCCAAGCTAGCCCACTGCCCCAACTGTCGGAAGGAACCAGAGATACCTAATGTCCGTCTCTCCGGTGTTTCCTCCTGGCCTTGGTGTATCTCACGTCTAAGTGTGCCCCGCCTCGGTTTCTAGCTTCGCGAACCCTTCTTCACCATCGATGGGGCATATCACAAACCCGGAAAATGACCTCTCACCTAAATGCCACCGAGGTCTCACACTAACCTTGTTCTCTGATAAGGGAGTTAAGTCTCCTCAGCTTGTGCAAAGAGTTAATGAAGTGACGTCTCGCGCGAAGTGCTTCGAGTGCAGCCTCGGCCGATTTTCGCTCCTGAGCAGGAACGTCGAGCCCGACTAATTGCAGCCTGGCGTCCACCTCATCTTTGACGCTGGTGTCGCCGTTGTCAATCACGCTTCCCGAGCCCGCAGTTGGCGATCCTGGTAGACTCTCCGAGACTGGGGACTTCGAGCTGGTTCGAAACAAAAACGAAGGCGTCTCCGGACTGTGCTGCGGGTCTGATTTCCCTTGCGTTGGTTTCGTCCGCAGCCCCTGCCCCGGACCTTTCCTAGTAGGCTGTCCGGACCTTCTTGCTAGGCGCTTCGACCATGCCTCCTCTTCCGTATGCATTATTGCGAGGGGCATGACCAGTGAAGAATGCTCGTCCGCCAAGAGCTGTATACCCTCGTGCAACGCATCCGCGAACTCGTCTTCTGAAAGACCCTGGTTGACCATTTCATCGATCAGGCCAGATACTGCCTGGTAGCCTTCGAAGAAGCAACAGCTCAATACAAGCAGTAAACACTCAAACAAGCCACCAGCTCCGAAGCATCTGCGCTGGCGGAAGTTCTCAAACACCGAGCCTGCGTTGAGACAGACACGAATTCTTTCTCACCTGGAGGTTCAAAGGGAGCGCACACATGGGCAGGAACACCGAAAATAATTTTCCGGACAAAAGCCCTGAATGTTGACAGCACCTGTAGGGTCAGCAGCTTGGCGGTAGCGTGTTGCGCGCATTCGAAACTGATTGCCTCAGAAGAATGACTCTCTTTTGAGCTGCTGGTGCTTATGGAGCCAGAGACTTCGGGGTTCGAAGAACCCGCTTTCACAGGTTCCGTAGCGGGGCTGAAGGGATCGGGACTAGCTGATTCAGGGGGATGAGTCTCTTTCGAGCTGCCGGAGGCTCCGGGATCCGAACCACCAGTACCCACAGGAGCTGAAAGCGGGCTGAGAAGGCTGCTCTTGAGGAAGCGCAACTTCGCGTACTCTAGTGTGTGGTTGATCTCCACTTCAGGCACAATACGGGGGCACTCAAGTACCTGGCCAGCAAGACCGCTCCCGCCTCGCCGCCAAAGCGGTACAGAAAGTTTACTGCGGTTTTTTGAGGATGGGGAAGTGGGGATCGTGAATGACGTGGCGTCAACGGTAAATGCGTCTTGCAATAGTGCTGTAAGGCCTATGGTGTCGCCGTGTCGGCTGAACGGAAGGTTGTTGACCCGGAGAGAAGTTCGATCGAGGACGGCCTCGTGTCGTTCATCAAGTTTAACTGCACAACAGACAAGCATGAGAGACACTTGCCACCTGCAGCCGCGCGGGAAGTCTTGGCTCGACAACAGCAAGCGCCGGAGCGACTGTTCACCACTACGCGTTAGGTCTTCTCTTGGTGACTACGAGACTGTTTTTCTCGGCATCCATCGGATTTCCTAGTCACGTATTTCGTTGACACGCCGGGTGTGAGCTGCGCTCCTTGGTGGCAGACCGGCCCTCAGGAACAAGCAGCACCTTGTCCCCTACTGCTGGCGTCGAGAACTCACATATTACTTCCTTCTCGAGAACCGTCAGCGCAGCATGGACAACGTGATGACTGAGCCACTCCAGCTGGATTGGTGGCATCCACTTTCTCTTGACGACTGTGACCGTCGACTGAAGGTGGCGACTGAGTACAAGTGGTTTGAAAAGGATGCCGGCTGAGACGCATACGCATACAACCGAGAAGCTGTGGTCATTTTCTTGGACAACTCAGTCGAAAAGGAGGAGTGGATGAAACAATTTCAGAATGACCACTAACGTCGCCCTAACAAGGATGAAAAGTTGACACCACAGCCCTGATGCTGCCGAGAATCACGCCGGCCTCTGACGGGAGAAGTGTGTTACTGGAGTTCTTTAGTACACAAGTACTCCTCAGTGGCTCGGGTCCAGGCATGGTGCATAGTTGACAAAGACTCGCATCCTTGTGATCGGCTCACCGTCGTGCGTTACAATGAACGTGGCGATCTGTGCAAGGCCCCTGATTTCAGAGGGCTTGAAGTAGACCCAGTCTTCCAGCCGACCTTTCTCTGGCTGAAAGAGTCTAATGCGGTTAGAAATTGCCGCGATGAGTTGCTTCCTTCCATCTGCGGAACCGGCCACCACAACACAGGACTGAAATTGATAGCTGTCATGGCGGCGGACCCTGCTACACGCAGCGACTCTTAGCTCGTCGGCCCCGCGGTAGTGCCGGCTGCGTCACAGCAATCCCTCTTCGCGGGCCAACTTTGTCCACAGACAAGACTGTGCCCGGCGGGAGCGCCATTGCTCACAGTATAGTGAGGCCACTATACGAATGTCGATGAGCTGGGCCCAGCTAAGCGAGTAAGGCCAACGCGAAAGCAATCGGTTCAATGAGCCTCCCGGCTGAAACCGTGCAGCGCAAAGGAGAAAGAATCATTCGATACCGCCGACTTCCGATGTCGGGACCGCTCCGTGAGCTGCACATTATGCAAACGAAGCCGCGAAAGAAAGGAAGGCTTACAAAGAAGTGCGCAGTGCTGGATATGATTGAACAGGAACTCATGCAAAGATTCAGCAGTCGACCCTATATTCCATCTCTTCAGATCGACAAATAGTTCCTTGAACTGGTTACGTGACTTCTCCGGAATCTTCTCAAAGATCTGTTGAAGCCGTCGAACTCGCTCGTATGCAACAAACTGAGTCATGGGGTCCATTTCTTTGACCATCCCTATTTCCCTGGTCTTTCCCTCAGGGAACCTGTATTTCTCGAGGTAAACCATCAGCTGCGCGCACGTAATCAGAGCACATCAGAATTCGGCACTCCAAGCCGCCAGTCGGCCCGCAGGTATCACGGCTAGCACAACTCTAGAGCATCTCGAAATACGTTTTCAGCATTGGAACAAAGACTACAAGTGAAGCTAGCAAGACCAAAACACATGAAGAAGAGCTGAGTTTCCACATCACGTGATGTTACAGCCCGCCCGGATTTTCCCGAGTCCGAACGGACACATCTTTGCCTGACTCCACACATCTGTGATTCTCATGTCTTATGCTACAGTGCCGTACAGAAGACATGCCGGACACAACCGAGTATACATTCCCGTATCACGCAAAAAAGAAAAGAAGAGTCCTATGCACACAGTCGTCACCTGCAGCCGGCCAACGGCCCAATCATAAAACTCCCTCTCGAGACCTTAAGCAGAGGTTACACTCTTTATGGCATGCCAGTTCCACCCGCACCATGTCCCGACTGATACCAGGCCAGCCCGGCTTTACTACATGTGGATTAAACTGTCCAGTATCTGTCCTGTCGGTTGTGATTGTGCTTCGGTGAAGCCAGTTTGGAAGCAGACACAAGCTCGTCGTAAACAGATTGTACGTGAAGAAACCCTTCTTTGGCTGCTCGTAGCTACTCTGACCCAGACTACCACCGAATACAGCTCGCTCCTGTAGCTCGGTACGTAGCCTCTGTGTGGTTAGTGAGTGCAAAAGAGTAATACAAAGTCACTGACGAAAATAAGCTCGGTCGCCTCGTGCTGGGGAAGGTGAAGGTCGATCGCCGGGGCGAATGCGCTGCAGACAACCAGGCCACACAGGAAGGAAACGAACGTTGCCACTCGGTATCACCGTTACTAACCCTGCGGGTCCACATATGAGCGAGGAAAGTTCACACACGACACCGCTAGTGCAGACCTCATGTTAGTCGGCGCGGAGTGCGATCCTTCAGTGCGACGACAGGCGTATGCTTGTGGGCAACGCTGTAGAGTTCTACTCTTCTGACAAGTGATACGCACTGTTGGGCAGATCCCCAAGAGAGGGAAAGTCTTCAGGAGGCACACACCCCGAACACAACGAACAACAACACGAAGCCCCGGTGAGCGGCGAGCGACGCTGGCAGCGAACTCGATGTTGTCGAATGCATGTGGCTTGCCCGCCCGCTCCGCATAAATGAAAAGAAGGAAAGATTTAAATCTTACCTCGTTCCGTCGCCGAGGATGGCCCTGGTACCGAGCAGAAAGTTGTGAAAATCCGTCTGCGAATCCATAAATTCTGTTGCCGCTTTCTCTGTTATGTCTGCAGTTTTGAGTGCGGCTTCAGTCAAATAGAACTTCCACAGTGGTTTTGAGATTTTCCACAAAAACAAGGCGAGAAAGCTAACGCCAGCTGGAGTGACTCCTAACCCGCCCTGGAACACCAGTGTCGCCGTAGGCGCATGTTGAGCAACAAACGTTGCTAGGTCTCGTATTGTCTCGGTATACTCCAGGTAGTACCGTGCCTTGAGCATCAGCCACTGTAAAAAACCGTATAGCTTTTCGCCGAAGAGAGAGACCCGGCCAAAGAGCTTGAACATACGAAGCTGTCGAACTGACTTCCGCAGAGCCTGGTCCTGTAATGCAAACAAAAGCAGACTCAGGATAGGGACCCAGTACGTCCGCCGGGCCTTAGGAGGATCGCTCCGGTCTCAAGTGCTCATGCTCTCCTTTCACGAAATTACCAGATGCAATTCAAATCGTGGAGCGTACAGGCAGGAAAAAGAGCAGTGGCAGCAGTCGCTCTGCACCACGAAGTTGCTTCCGAAATCGATCGCAAATACAAGCAGAAGCATCGGCTGGAGTACTCCGAAGATAATGAGAACTCACCACAACCCAATGCCAGGCGGATCCGAAGAGTGAGAGAACCTCTTGGACAGCATGGTTTGCATATTCCAAGAGTAAGCGCAAGGAAGATCCAAGAATCTTGCCAACTGCTCTCCAGCGTCGAGACCGCCAAGCCTCTTTGATGCCCCCTTTCAATTTTCTCCGCTCCTCTGCAGCGTGGTTTTCCAGTAAATTCTTGTGCATCTGTGCTCGAATTTCCCGCAGCCTCTCCGCGGTTGAGGGCTCCGGCACGATTTCGTAGTCTAAGTCGTCACTGTTGATCTGCTGAGAAAGTTTCATGGCCTCGGTATCTTCTGCAGCCGCATCACGCGGTTTCTCGTCCTTCCTCGAGGGTTCGCCACCTGGTACCTGTGCAATATCTGCACTTTCTTCTTCAGCTTTCAGATCAGCCCACAGAAGGCCAAATAGTTGAATCTGCTGATCCTGAGAGCCACTGGCGATGACGCGGGTGACGGCCACACCGTGAATTGAAGAGCCCGTCGAGAATGCCCACGACATGATGTTGAGCACTAGAGCGACAAGACCCACGATCGCAAAGGGTGTAGGTGCCACTACGACACTGGATATTGCTAGCCCCAAGAAGGCAACGTTGAGGATGGTGCAAATAAGAGGCAGCATCCGCATAATCTGAGCAACTATATGAGTCGCCATCCTCACAGTCTGTTTCCATGCCCGCTTTGCCAGCTTTTTCAGAAACTTATACGCCTTCGACGGCTCCTTCTTGTCAACTCCTCTATCCTCCGCTTTCATCCACCGGAGAATCTTCGCTCTCACAACAGCCTCCCTTTTCTTGAACGCACCTCCCAAACGGTGAAAAACCCGGCTCATCCACGACAAGACAGGTGAAGCGGGCTCTACGTACCGCGGCCGTAACTTGTCGCACACCTTCCTCATGTTGGTAGCAAAGGCGGCCTGCTGAAATTGAAACGTCAGATCTCCTGCGTTCCTTCTGATCTGCTCTGCTCGCAGTGCCATTACATCCCTCAGATGGTACATGAATTTATCGAGTAAGCGATGTGCCGTCTTCGGGTCTTCGACGGCTTCCTTGAAACTCTCTTGTGCTGGCTGCTCCTGTCTAATACCACCAGATCCTGGAAGATCAACAGGTGGAGACTGCGCAGCAGCTGAAGTCTGCTCAGCAGGTCGAGCCGGCTCGGCGTGTGGGGTTGGCCCAACAGGGGAGACAGCAGCCCCAGCCGCCTTGTTCTTGTCAACATTGTCATGTGCGGATGAGCCGCCGGTTGCTGGTAATACCCCCAGACTGCTGGCTTCCTCGGCCTGAGGCTCATTGTCAATGAAACTGGGGACGGCAGCTCGTGCGGCTGACCCTAGTGCGGCTTCTAAGGTTGCTGGCTTCGGCGAAAAAAACAGGGGCCTGAGTTTTCTGCGACTGCCTCTGGCCTGTGAGGCGTTTTCAGGTACGTTCTGGGCCCCCTCAGCAGCCGCACGGTTGACAGCACCCAGGTGTGAGGTCCTTTTCCTGAGAGCGGCACCCGGTCCGGTATTCAGAGAGAAAAGCCCTCCGGGGCCTCGGAGAGAAAGACGAACATGACCTGGATAGTTCGACGGAACAGAAGGACTCAGGTAAGGTAGGAAGGCAGCAGCCGAGCCAGCGGCCGACTCGTCGGGGACGGACTCGGCGGATGAGGGAGACAGCAGAGGGACGGCCGCAGCGATACATGAAAGCAGCCACACGCATATTCCGGCAAAGGCCCACAACACTGGAGACATAGTGACAGGCAAATGTATTTCCAGCACGCAAATGCAAACACTCCTTTATACAGAATGCGGGCCAGCTCGCCGGCTGCCGCTCCCACTGCTAGCCAAGAACATTCAGACTCGAGTCCTGGAAACGTCGACACGAACAGCCGTGTTTTCAACTGAGATGTGAGGGTTGTAGCCGAAACTCCCATGGCTGAGAAAGATGCAAGAAGACCTCCCACAGCGGCAAACGTAACACTGTCTTCCCGGCTGAACAAGCGATAAAATCCTGATGTCCGGACTACCGACGGGCACGCGAGCCTTCCGATGGCTAGGCGGTAGCCAGCTCACGACACGCGTCTTTCTTCTGTTTGTTTTTTGCGCTGGCGCTAGCGAGAGCGGAGCGTTGTTGTCCAATCTGTGTCCCGACTGGTAAGACTCTCATGACTTCTTCCCACTATGGAATAGACAGCTTGGTTGCCATTGGTGACCACTCTGCTGACAAGGCTGTAAGGTGATGGCACGCAACCACAGAGGAGTCGGGAGAGAAGACTCCGGTAGAAAACAAAAGCATTGCCTAAGATGGAATCCCAGTTGTACAGCTGATAATCTGCAATGTTCTCTGCCGGCCGATCCTAACAGACAGAAACTGTGCAACCGAAATTGAGTGCTCTGGATTCCCTGCTTGGATGATTCGTCGTCACGCCTGCACTCTCGCATGTACCGAGACGGCCCTCGAATACCGAAGAGGCCATGCGTACACCTTTATCTCTCATCATGAAAGGTACAGACTTGCCACACTCGTGCCTGCAGTGAGATCATCTTCCGCCTGTTCTACTATTGTCAACTTTCTCAGTGGTAGTGGCCAACGGCATCCCACCTCCTGAGTACGCTGCAGCCAATCCGCCGTCCTAAGTGCAGACAATCCGCTGCACCCGCGTAGTCCGTTCACGCCTTGTAAAATAGCCGTGTATCATTGGTTCGGTCACTACCAGGTGTCCCTGAATCCTAAGACGTCATTGTCCTCTCTACACGCGCCGTTCCATCTTCCACTCCGGCAGTACTCGCCCACTCGCTGAGTCCGAGCGACCCAGAAACACAGAAAGCGGTCTCGAAAGGAAGCCGTTCGTAGTGACAAAAACACGATCATTCCCGCTTGGTTGGGTTCAATAGTTGGATCGGATGGATAAAAAACAACACGTTTCCAAGCGCGAGAAACAAAGCCCGAGAAAAAAACGGGGATCCGCGTGAAGATCTGTCGAGAGCCCCTAAGTTGATTTTTTTCTTTGCTTTGACCGCCCATCAACATGCTAGGCAAAATACAATACGCGAGAAACAGGACGCATCCAGACACACGCTCCCCATGTTGTCCAGAGACGCTGTGTATACCAGCCGCTACGCTTGACAGAGGCCACTTGATCCAGGGAAAAGTAGATCCCGCCTACCAGCTGTACGCACCAGCGTCGATACATCATCCATCGTCTTACTCTACGGCAAAGAACGAACACCAGCTATCTGCCCCAGGTTGTACCATAGGCGGTGCCAAAACCGTGAAACTTTGTTTATTGAAGCACTACTACTCATGAACCAGGAAATATTCGACATGGGCTGCTATGTTCGTTTGTCAACTCATTTCTTGGCTTTCTTCATCGGCTGGGGAGCCGGGCCTTTAGTCATCAGTGACTTGTGAATATGCGGGATGACGCCACCTCCGGCAATTGTTGCCTTGATCAGCGTGTCGAGCTCTTCATCACCTGCGAGAACAAAACACACACATAACCACCAGCGAAAATACTGTCGTTTACACATGATTCCTCCGCTGTACTAGACGTTCTCTGCGCTCCGAACATATGGCATCCACCCGTGCAACAGTAGAGAAAGTACTCTTCGTTGCCGTTACCTTGGAATCATGAGAGGCGAAAGAAAAAAAAAAGTCATAGGCCATGCTCGCACACCCAGTTTACATTTCGATATGCAGTAGGCGACGGTGAGTTCCCTGCCTACACATTTCATGTCGTGCATACGAGAGAAGTATCGCGGATAAAACCGCAACAGTCTCGTTACAACGACTGTGGTTCTTTACCAAAGTGTACACTCACCTCTGATGGCAAGCTGAAGATGACGAGGTGTAATTCTCTTCACTTTCAAGTCCTTGCTCGCATTCCCTGCCAACTCAAGAACCTCTGCAGTCAAATACTCCAGGATAGCCGAGGCGTACACAGCTGCAGTCGAACCGACCCGTCCTGAACGCATGAACCAATAGAAGACCGCCACGTTTGCTACACAAGCGAACTGTATCAGCCGGCACACTCAGCCGAGTTGAGCTGGACACGCACCAGTATACCAAAATGTAATAACGGCTCTGCCCCTTGACCGAAGCTGAAAGTGACGCGAAACTCCAAAAGAATAGTGAGTGGCGAAGGAACAACCACAGAGCCCAAAGAAAAAGCATGCGTCGTTATAAGAAAGCGAGCTCAGGATGAGAGCTGAGCCTCTTCTGCTACTGATATTCAGGGGGAGTAGATGATTCATAGCAAACAAGCTGCTACAACTCTTTCGTCAGAAGCACCATAGGTGAACCACGCTAGAACAGCGTGAGGCGATGCCCTAAACACCTCGAAAAACCCGGCACACCAGCATGCAGGAGAGATAATTGCAGATGTGCTCCTGCAGCTGTCAGAAAGATAAGTGCCACGTGAGCCCGTCCACCTATGTTTCTCTGAATGAAAGATGCTCTCCTCGTTATAAGAGAAACGAGGCACGAGCCTGAATGCACCAGCGAATGACGTTGCCAGAGCCCAAATACTGACTAGCAATGGCGTCTGCAAAACAGATGCAAGTCTGGCGTGCGGAATCAATAAACAGCAGTATGCTGTGAACACGGCCACTTGTCATGTGGATTCAAAGGACGAGAAGACATAAAACAAAAAAGAAAACAGTGTGACTTCTGACCACACGGGATTGCACCCAAGATATTCTCCGCTGGAATGAAAAAAGCAGTTACCTTCGGAGCTGATGCGGCTCTTCAACATTCGATGGACGCGACCAACAGGGAATTGAAGGCCGGCGCGGGCAGCCCGAGAAAGAGGTGCTTTCTTTCCTTTTCCGCTTCCACTTTTTCCCTTTCCTCCCTTACCCATACCTCCTACCTTCCCGCCAACCTTTCCTCCGACTTTCCCGCCGACCTTCCCAGCTCCGTCCATTTTGCAACACAACGAAGCAAATACGTTTTAAATAGAAAGAGAAAAGTGGGATTCTTTGCAACGCATGGAAAACTTTCGACGCACCACGAAGATCCTCGCACTAACGTGAACTGAGAGGAGGCTAAGAACTCTTCAGGCGGAGAGGTTGCGCATCTGGGAAGACCACCATCGGCAACCAGACGCGCGAGAACCTGGCCGGGAAGTTTCCCGCGCGCACGCGGACTACAAACACAAGTACTAAG
This sequence comes from Cystoisospora suis, assembly GCF_002600585.1. Classification (NCBI taxonomy): domain Eukaryota; phylum Apicomplexa; class Conoidasida; order Eucoccidiorida; family Sarcocystidae; genus Cystoisospora; species Cystoisospora suis. The sequence continues at coordinate 23,524 of NW_027153234.1, forward strand.
TGACTGACCAGTAGTGAGCAGCAGAGCCACTTGCAGTCTTGAGACGGATTGCTCACCAGTTGCTTTGTCCTGTGGCAATCGAAAATTACCTTGAAGTGATTTGTAGAGAAAATAACACGCTAACAAGAAAGTAAGGTGCTTTCAATGGGAAAGATTCTCATGGCAGTGGCCCACCAGTCATTCTTTTGGGGCCTCCCCAAAAACAAGCGATGCGCCTCCGGGCCGCTAGCCTTATATTCGGAGAAACCCGGAACATTCCTTCCTCTGCTAATCCCAAGTTACTGTCAAATGTAAGGTTCGGCAGCGGTTTGTTCTCGCACTTCTGTGGTGTATTCTAACTAACCCCAGAGTAATGCGCATGAGCGTAGAGGACACGTGGTTTTCAGCTCACCAACGAGGTTTGCTACTTGAGACGATCACGGCGCCAATCACGGCGGTATGCTGTTTTTTAGAGACGGAATAGTGGTAGGCGAGCATTCGGAATGAGGAGGATATGGATATCTTTTAGTATCTTCTTATCTGGAGACGGGGCTCCTGCGGCAGGGGTCCCAGCTGAGATCTCAGTACCATCGAGACTCCGCGACTAAAATGGTGCTTCCCACCGCATACCAAGAAGGTTTGCAGGTGGTGGCATGCCGGCCACATTCATAACCCCCCCTGGCCGCATTAGCCCTTAGCGTCTACGATGCGGATATGCCTTGACGTTTCCACCAACAAAGCAAGGTGACTGGGGCTTTGTTTCTTTGTTTGCGTTGCCGCGAGAAAGCACCGCCTCCTGTGGTACGTTTTCTTCCTGCATGGTATAATGGCGAAGCGTACTAAGAAGGTAAGCGGTCCCCGGAGCCGCAAATCGGAGAAGTGTGGGAAGTGAGGGACATGCGAGAGCGAAAATAGTGAACTGAAAGTATCCGTTTCTTTTCAACTTTCCGACTTCGTGACGTGTCTGCCCTAGTTTACTTCACATCCATGACTCTTTCCCTAGGAAAAAGTCAAGGTACTCCGAGCGTTCCGGGCGTTTCACCGCCGTTCTGAGGGTAGTGTGTCATTTCTTACGCGAAGTTTAGAAGCAAACTGCAGGCCTCTTTCGGCCATGGCGTTGGAATGGACGGCGCCCCTCATCCTTAAAGTTGCCGCGCCACCACGCTACTCCTAAGGTTCCGCACTCGAAGAGTGTCCGGGCTAACGTCAAGTCGAATGCCGTTTCGGTTCCATCAACATACGAGCTAGTTTCTATGTAGGTCCACGAAGTGAATTGACTGCGCAGTCATCAGTGGTGGGCGCAGCCGCCTTCTTTCTCCTAGCTGACATGGGTGGAGCAGTCCGCAGGACGGATCTGTTGCCGAGTCTTCAGCATTCTCCAAGAGCGTCTGGTCCAGTCTCAGCGTTGCCTTTGGGGGCCCGGCGTTCCAACGGGATGCGAAAGAGATTGGTCCTCTCTGGAAGCCGCAGGTTTCTCTCTGTGAACCGGAGAGTGTGCAATCTGTGTGCTCGCGAGACGAGTACAAACCCGTGGCTGCCCTGACTTGACTCAAAGGACAAGGAGTAGCGTGCATTCTGGGGAAAGAGACACGGTGATGCTGCATGAGGTGATGTGTCCGATGCTCTCGCGGTGTGGGATGGGCGCGGAGTTCTGGAGTTTGGGGAGTTGCCCTCACAGTGACTGCTAAGCGATTCTGTGCAACCTTGCTTCCAGGTCGGCGTTGTCGGGAAGTACGGCACGCGTTACGGTGCGTCGCTGAGGAAGCAAGTGAAGAAGGTCGAGCTCCAGCAGCACGCGAAATACTCGTGCCCGTTCTGTGGCAAGGTATGTCGAATCTAAGACCCCGTATTCCTCTTCAGCAGCGTGTAGCTACCCGAAGCGCGTGGTCCACGTGCATACGTTTTGGATGCTTTCAGCGGTAGGTGTGTTGTCTCATCCAAGAAGCTGTGCAGATGGACTCCTTGAGTACGGGGCTCTAGACACCTGGCGCTGCCATCTTCTCGCTTTGTGGGGAGTGGTGTGTCTCACCTCCGGGGCACAATTTTCTTTGCATCAAGGTCACATAAACCAACGGTAGGGGCTCCACCGTTGCTCTTCGTTGTTTTTCGCAGATGGCAACAAAGCGCCAGGCAGTTGGCATTTGGAAGTGCCGGGGTTGCTCAAAGGTAATGACTGGAGGAGCCTGGACACTGCAGACTGCTGCGGCAGCCACGGTCCGGTCTACGGTTGCCCGTCTGCGCAAGCAGCTTGGTGAGGCACAAACCGCATAATTTCTCTGCATTGTTACGCTTTCCCTCTGAAGTGCTTGGTGCGCTACCCTCTTCCTTAACCAGTTTCTGATATCTATGTTGTTGGAGACAAACCTGTCACCTAAAGAAGTCAAACAAGACTCGCCCCGCGTTCCGCCCGGCGCTGTGGGGGAATATGCGGTCTTTTTATGGAGGAGCGAAGGAAGAAGAGGTCTCCGGCGTGGAAGTTTTGCTGCCCGTCGTGCGGGGTTCCGGCATACAGACAGCATCACGGGAGACGCGAGAGACGTGCCAGGCAAACAGGCCTTTAGAAACTTTGACCGCCCATAGGGAGTTGATAAGGCATCGCAGGGTGGTTGAAGTGGGAAGGAGTGCACAGCACGTTGTACACTTAATGCCTTCGACTGGAAGCACCAAGTGATACCCATAAGAAGCAGCTGTAGGCGAATGCATGGTTGAACTGCACACTGCGAACCTTGGGTCAGTTTGACGTCGCTAAGTCGCCCAGACACCACGATGTTGCGCAGCGGTTTCGCTGTTGAGTCATGAAGAGAGCTCGACTGGATACCGATTCAAACGCGTCTGAGAGTAGATCACCCGCGGAGACAAGAGGCACACATGTTCACCGGAAAACGTTTTTTCTCTCTCGGCGTCAGCCAGACAAGGACCCTAAACCCTGTAGATGCGGTTCGGAAAGAGCTCCAAGTACCACGTCTGCTTGACAAGCTTAGTGAAATGCCTGGGTGTCCACGAACAGCTAGTGTGAGCGAGCGGTACTGGTGACTGGGACATGCTTGCTCCTTGCTGGACGGAGTGTTTGCAGACAACAGCATTTTCAGAGGGTCGGTTCGGTGTGCAGCACGATTCCCGGCGTGTCGGAAGATGATACTTCCTGCGTGCCGGGAGGGCGCTTTCCTGATCCAGCGACCCCGCGTTTTACCGAGATGTAACACGCCTCTGTCCACGCCAACTGCTGACGAAATTTCCCTGTGAATACCACTAAGAAGGTCTAGTGTGACGTGTGGGGAATAACTGTCCGCGTTTTCTGCGTATCAGAATGCTTGAGAAACCTGGCACGTCGCCCTGTAGGGTGTTCTCGTCAACGTGACTACGTACACCTCTGCTGCGCTGGACTCACAATACTAGAGCTCTACGCTGCTCCTCTCTGCAGGTTCCTCTTTGCTCTTCTTGCTCAGGTGTCAGCGGCTACCATGGCGCAGCTGGCACCTCAGTTTGAAACGGAGTAGACTATGAGGTGTACCTCTTCTGGTCCACGGATCAACAATCGTCGACGCCAACAGTTGGCGACGGAGAATTTTTTATACGAACAGCATAAGAGAGGGCGCTATAGCGTTGCTCTGCTAGTCAAATCTACATTCTTGTCGGGGAGGTATCCGCAAGGCAAGCCTCGAAGCAAAGCCAGGATAAACTACGTCCCAACAATAACAAGCACTATTCACGCACATAGGGTTACGTCTGCAGTGGTCACACGTCGCTCGGCTGCCTAGGACTAGATTTTTCATTGCGCCTATGCGAAACGGAGAGAAAATGGTGAAATCTCTGTTCGTCTTGTGAAGATATCGCAGTTATCCCCGGCCTTGTCTTCTCTTTGCTCTGGCGGTACAGTCCTCCCTTCGCGACGAATATCCATGCAATTCCGAGTGTACCCGTTTTCAAAGGAGTAGCTACAAGCTGCTTTGCTCCGCTCCGTGTTCCTTTGATTTCAGTTCTACACGTCTCCTCCGCCTAGAGCGAGCCTTCTGTTCTGACGCCACTTTTTGTCCTTTCCAGAACACGAATCGGTGCTTTCGCTTCGAGAATCACCTCGCCTGCTTTCCGGACTCAAGTATTCTTTCAACCCAAACTTCCTTTTTCAAGAAGACTTTTATTTTTCTGGGGTCTGCTAGGGGAAGGCAGTAGTCACCTTCTTACTCTCTCTCCGTCCTCTGTGCTTCTCTTTTTCATGGAGATAGACCTGCCGCGTCTGTCTAGTCTGGTTCTCCCGTTGGCTTTGTCAAATGCCCTCAGCAGCCGCGAAAGCTTTCACAGCAATCGAGGCTCCTCCACCCCCTTTTGAACTGATTTTACTACGGTCTCTCATACTATTCATCTCAGCTAAGGAGGGATTTCCCCCATTTGAATGAGTTGAGATGTTACCAGGCGGAATACTTGGGTGATCTCGAGACTGCCCCCCCCCCACCGCCTCACTCACGAGGCAGACGTCTGTTAGATTGTTACTTGCCTTATTCACATTACCGTCGGCTGCACTGTTACTAAAACGAGAAGCCGAGTCCGTACTGGCGGTACTACTGCTATTATTGGCATATGCTCGGTTTCTCTTAGCTTCTTCAGTTTGGGCTCGTAAAGACGTGAGAGTTTCGCGGAGATCGTCGTTTTCTCTTTGTAGAGAACAGTTTGAAGACCTCGCAGCTTCCACCTGATACGTTAGATCTGCACAGAAGGTAACAATACACGCAAGAAAACGAGCGCACCGTGAGCACCTATCCTCACAGACCGCTGTTATATCCGAAGAATCTATTGAAAACTTCAAGTAACCACACCGAGCAGTCTAAAGGCTGCTACCACCCACAACCCACACGGACAGTACCTGGTCCTTCCACCATCCTATACAAAACTGTCAGTACGGCGGCAATAAGCACATCAGGGATAAGAAAGAGACTGTCTATGCGTTGAGAGTAGACTGATATCTCAATGGCTTGATAGTGTTTCTATTGCTGAGAGGTATATCTTGAGGGGCACGAATCTACGTACGCAGAGCTACGAAAGCGTAGATACTAAGGTGGGACTTCGAGAGAAAAGGCGAATACCCTGTGGTTGAACACACACCTCCTGGCGTTGTATGTATGTATGCATGCATAACCAAGAGAGTGCACGTTCAGAGATGACGCTGGAAGAGAGGACACTCAGTAGAAGCACACGACTACTAGGAGCAGTTGGACTTCTCTGAAAAGCGGTTTGACCACGTGTACAACATGAAAGACCTATGGGAGCCCTTCACCAACAGAATCGCCGCACAACTGTACCCGTCGGGCGAATACAAAGGAATGTAAAAACACCTGTATTTACGGCCCACCTCACGAAGAGCCAAACTTCCGCGACCATCACAGGACTGATCCATCACATGTGTGAGATTTCCGCAATCACCTTCCACTTGACAAACGTCTCCTCTATACGCAGCTGTCTATACTCATGTCTGACTGAGCGTGCGTGTGTCTACACAGGCGCGTCGGAAAGGGTCGGAAAGTGTTTGAAAGCGGAAAGCTCTTAGAATACTTTTTCTCATCCTGTACAGACAAATATACCGCTATCCCCCCGTTCATATGGAGACCCACCCTTATGTATGAATACAGAGAAGAGATGGAAACCTAAAGCTCAATACAGAGCCATCTATATGTAGGCATACACATATGTGAATGCACAGATGTGCATGTACATACGTGATGTATTGAATGTGAGTGGAATTGAGAGCGCAACCGGATCTACCCACCTGTTAAAAGAGTCTGCAGATCGAGAATACGTTGAATGATAGCCTCATCGGACATCTTCTCAAGACTTTCACGATCTAAAATTTGGATCTTCCCTGCTATAAAAGAGTTTGGATTAGGCCCTGTTGTCGAGGCTAATAGAACTTTCGTCTCTTCATCTTCTCGGTCTAGTCGTTCTTTCTTTTTAGTGAGGTCTTCTTCGCCATTGTCATGAGGGACTCCCCCTCTCCCTTGATTCTTACAGCCTTCTCTTTCTTCACTCTTTCCTTCCTCTCTCTGCGGAATACCCTCGATTTCATTCTTCTCAGTCTCTCGCGAGACTTTAGCAAAGAGAGGCGCAGGACGAGTGGGGAGAAGTTTTTCAGAAGGTGAAGTCATCCTTTCTTCGACCCAGGAGAAAGGATGGTTTACTCCCTGCTAAAGAAACAACGGACCGTCTTTCCTCTTCTCGTTTCTATGGCGACAGCCCACCCTGCTTGGGAGCTCTCCTGGAATGCCTGGTACTTGCCAGCTTGTATTATATGACAGAAGATCAAGGTCCACAGGACCAACGAGAGACAAGCCGACTCGACCTGAGAGGCGTTGCGTTCGCTATTTTCCCTCTCACTGCTTCCAAGACATGATGAGAATATGTAAGACAGAAAGTGCGTTCTTGAGAAAGAAGGCTTTACAAACGTCACTAGGTTGCATTTTTACTACAAACACAGAGAGGAAACCAAGAGGAAGGACGGGATCCCTTTCGCTACCAGGCGTTCTGTAAACTAGCTCTCTTGCTTTTTAGCGTCGTCATCAAAGCGCTGTCTTGCTTTGCTTGGGTCAGCGGTCTCTTCGCGGGTTCTCCTTATGAAGCACTCAACAAAACTTGGAGACAGAGAGAGAGACAGGAAAGAGACAGGTGATCGATAAGACAGAGGAAAGCTCAGCGGGGCGGAGGCACGCTGAGAACAAAGTAGTGAAATCCTCGTCTTCTACGATGTGTCCTTTCTGTGGAGGGAGGCTGACCGCTGACCGGGCCCAGCCCACAGAGCAGAAGAAAGGAACTGGAGAGACGCCAAGAAAACTGGTCTCAGAGAACAGGAAAAGGAAATTGTTCTGGTTCTTTGAAGGGAGAACAATGACAGAGTAAGGACGAGGCGAAAACTGCACATACACCCGACTTTTTGGTCACGGACCACACGATGTCTCCAGTGTTTCTATTAGCAAGAGTCGCGAGACATGCAGAAAGACATCTGTGATGCCTCCCAAGTGGACGCGGAACGCGAAAGTGGAAAAGGATCCGGTTATCCGAAACAACCGAAAGTGCCGAGGTTTACTACACAGTACGCGGTGATTGGTCCTTCACTCAGCTGCAGGTACACCTGGGGAAAGGCGATATGGTGAGAGACAGGCAGGGCCGCCTTGGAAAAGGAAAGCTGAGCGATGGGAGGTGGTACTGAAGCAAGACGACTTGAGCTGTCGTTTTGTCGTCCGGAATGTTGCGTGGCTAGCAAGGAAGATGGACAGACAGTTGTACGAAGAAGAGTCATGAAGGCCTTCTACGGTGATCACTGAGATGTCGCTGTCACCTCCAGCTGACCAACGAGACACCAGAACGAAAGTGAGTGTATACGCGCCCCAGGCTTGCCGTCCCTCGTGCCAAAGCTGACGTCGGAACTTCGGATGGTGCTAAGCAAAGCAAGAGCAAGCAAAAGATCCGTCCGCCTGAAACATTCACACACGTTTCCTTCCTAAAGTGGAACGGGAACATTCCCGTAAAGAAACTTCGGAAAACTGCCTTGAAACGGAGGACGTCACAAGATAGATAGACACAATACACACATCTTGAAGACCTTACGTTTACGTGCCTTTACTGCTTATTGAACCGACGCAATGCTGCGAAACTGGATTTCTCTTCCTCTTCTTTCACAAGCTCGGAGCTCATGGGAAGATCTAACCGTCTGTCTACACTGGGAGATTGTCCTGGCGATCTGTCATTGTCAATCTATCTGTCTATAGACCAAGAAAACAAAACGCGAGAAGCATTTTACTTTGAATGATCCAAGACCGTCTTGTCTGCCTTCACGAAATCTCTTCGACGTGAATAACACCTTACTGATTTTGTCGTCAAAACTTGAAGAGCCAAGCATCCCCGGACAGCGTCGGACTCTCTTAGTAACATCATGCGGTCAGCGCCATTTTCTTTTTTCTACCGTACCGGCTTATATGCCGGTGTCCTTAACAAAGCACGTGGTAGACAGCCGACAGCTATCTTATTCTCATCCGCTACAGCGGCGAAAGAATACCAGACCGTGTTGCCTTCATCTCCAGAAGTATGAATAGTTCTCCTGTCGATCTTCTAACGTACGAAGAGTCGAACCACACGATGCCTCCGTTTGAGAAGCAAGCCTACATCGAGCAAAGGAAGAAGAACAGCAAGTCTCCTGGGCTGTCAGATAGCTAGCCGTCCATAGAAATATGTTTACAGACCTCCTGTCGTTGATGGCCGCTTTCACCGAAGCCGCGTTCCACCGCTGTCGAGTATTTGCCTCTCCTCTACTCTGCTGAGCGACTATGCCAAGCGTTACACGTACTAGAGTTTTTATTTGCGGCTCGTGCGTGCAGACACACCTGTGTGATGTACTTATGTACGACCATCGGTGCATACGAATATGTTTGCACATAACTCTGAAACAATGAATGGCTGATAGCCCCTGTATTATGACCGTGATCCAGTAGCCTGAAAATGATGTATACTTGTGAAGTTATGCGCTTAGTACACCTTCAAAATGTAAGTACACCCTTCCTACCGCGTGCTACTTAATCTGGTACAGGTACTCGGATGTTCAGGTAGCGGGTGGCATTCTCAAGAGTCTTTAGCACCTTTGCGGCATCTTGGCAAGGAACACGAGACGGAATGTTTGCCGATTGTTTGACATCTCTCTTTGCCATTCTGCTGTCCGTGACAGGCCCCGACTCGTTTGTTATTCGCCGGCTAACTGTTGGAGTTGGGCTCATCAACCAGAAGCAGCGGCGGCTGCCGCAAGACCTCTATAGCTGCCAAGCTCTTCGATGCGTCACTCCTGTAGCATACACCATGGCCGCAAGAAGACGGCGGACTTGTTGCGCCGTTCGAATGCGTTGAGATTCAGTCCACACGTTAGCGTACCGACTCCTCGGCCCCCGACAGGGGAGACACGAAGGCGAAGAGAAACAGAAAAACTGTCATTCTTCAAGTGAACTACACTGCGATTACCGACGCCATGTAGTTCACAATTTGGTTCAACGGTCTGCAAAACCCATCGTCCGCAGAGACTCGAACGCAGCTCCGCCCCTACTGGAAGGACGCGAGCAAGCTATCTTCCGGCGTGTTCCCGGGAATCCAAGCGGCCCGAGAACGGAGGTCTCTCGCTCGCTGCAGTTTCCCTGCTGAAAGAGTTGTGCGCTGTAACTTTGCCAAGACGAAGCCGGTGCTGCAGCCGTTCTTAGGGGTAGGGAATTTAAAGTAGAGCTGCCGGTTGTCGAGCAGCAAGCGGCACAGCCACTGCTTTCTTCTACTCGGCATCATCTCATTACGGCTACGTTCCCCTGACACTGTTCGGATATCCGTCGTGTGCTTTCCTGTCTGTCTCGCTCTTTTGCAGACAGAAGTCTTCTGCCTCGAGGAAATTGGACGTCCTGAGCTTCTAAAGATCTCCAGACTAAACCCGCATACTTCTCACCGTAAGAAGTTGCATGCCTTTCTCCTTTTTGTCTTCTATCTAGAGCGATCGGTGAATGCCCCGCGCTCAACACATACCTCGAGTGCCTCCCTGCCTGCGCACGTCTTCCCATTCTACACGTCGTATCTCTCGCCTTCCTCATGATAAATCACAGTCTCTCAGGTCCAGAGGCAACAGTGTTCTTAGGAGTGAGGCGCGCCGATGCAATCCTTCCGTCTACCGTACCTTGCATAGCCCGTCTGCGTGCAAATACTATTAGTGCCCCTATACTACTACTTGATCTCGAGAAGATACACTTAGCAACGAGCCAACACAAGTAAGTAAATCACTAATACCTATACCAGCTCAATCCTCTGTAGGGAAACAACACCCTACGGTGGTTGCTTATCAGATACAATGTCCTTGGGCTAAGGTTATGCCTGCTCCGTGAACCCTCCTTCTCCTTCTTCTCCTCTTCAGACGAAACCTGCTTTTCACTTCATGCCTTCTTGTTAGCGTCATAACCAAGCGAACATCGACCGACGAGATCGAAAGAACAAAAAAACTTCACAAGGAAAGGGCTTCTGTGAGTACCTCAGGATACTCAAGCAATACAAAGACACCTACGTAGCGGTAGCACTCACGTGTATATACATACCCTCTCTCTCTAGGGAACGCGATTGAGGCTAGTTCAGATACACATATATATAGAGAGAGAAAGAGTGAGAGAGACAGTCAAAGACTGATGTATACAGTGCTTTCGCGACTGTTATCTATGCCAGAAGACATGACAGGGAGGAGGCTTTCTCTCTCTCTTTGGTCTCATTCTCTACAGGGACGAAATCAGAAGCTTTTTATTTCTCGAACCTTTCTAAAGCTTTCAGTCGCTTTTCTCTGAGCTCTCGAAGATCCAGACGAGGCGGAGATTGCCCTTCTGTCTCTCTTCTGTCATCACTGTCTCCTCGCCTCTGATTCTCGAGTGTCCCTTCACCCGTTACCCCTCCTTCGTCAGCTCCAGAGCTTCCATTTCGCTTTCCTAGCAGGGAGGAAGAAGAACTGACTCTTCTTCTCTCGAGCTCCGAAGCATTCTCATAGCTCGTCGGGCTGCATACACGACCTTCTTGATTCGAACAACTAGCCGAAGCAGCCTCGCTTCTACCACTACCATCAGTCATATGACTAGTCGTCTGTCTCTCTGGATCAGTGGGTCTCTCAGTAACGCCTTCAACTTCTCTCCAGTTAGCCGACGATGACGTCCTAGGGTCTCTTACCTCGCCTTTGTCTGTTTCTTTGTTGTGATTTTCATGGGAAGTTTTAGTATTCCTGTCTTCTTTTGCCGCTGACCAACCGAGGGAGGAAGAACACGACAAAGAAGGTTGTTCTTTCTCTCCTCCTCGTAGACTTGTAGATTGAGAAGCTCCCTGAAGGCGGACATGATCTTCCCTCCCTGAACTCGATGAAGTCGCTGATGATGTATGTGAAGGGGGAAGAGAAGTCGTCGGTGACGAAGAAGAAGAAGAAGCCGACGTCATAGGAGAGGAAGATGAAGAGGCTTGTCTAGCCTTAGCAAGTTCTTCTTGCTTCTCAAGAAATTCAAACACTGTATGTGCATACACCGCAGCAAAACAGAAGCATCCATAGGAAACCTTATCACTCACTAGGGCATAATCGTACATCCACTTACCAAGCGACACAGCTATGTGCCTTTTATCGAGGACAAAAGAAGAGAGAGAGAGCGAGGGGGGAAGGACAAATAGACGGTTTACACCTTCAAACACATGTTTAAGTATCACATCGATCTGGAAGTTCACAGCTGGATCGCGTGTATCTCCTGAGTATGGGGTCGTATACACGTATGTACATACTCCTACCTACTAGACCCTATATCAGTGGACGCAACAGTGTTGGCTGAGAATCAACTTCGAATGCCTCTCTTTACATCTATCTATCTAGATCTATCTTTAATCTATCTATCTCTGATCTATCTATCGATCGGTCGTTCCATCTGTTTGTTCCCCTACTCGTCTGCTATCCCCAGGTTGTAGCCTTCCTCAGGCTACTTACACTCGGACTGAGCTCCAACAGGTTCAGAGAAGCGCCGATAGGACCACTGCTTCATTGAGCGGCCAGTTCTCGGATCTATCACGGCTATATGAGGGAAGGTGAAAACCTGAGAGAAGACAGAGACAGGGAGGAGAGAGATGATGAGAAGGATAGACACAATCTCTGGTCTTTCGTTCCATTCGCCAATTTCTTGGCGTGAAAAGATGCAAAGAAGGTTGCATTCCTTGTGAAACACTCTCAACGATTGAAACACGTTGTGTCTGTTGAATCTCGACAACGCACTACAAACACGCATAGAAATGCACCGCTTTGTTTTCTGGTGTACATACATCTGCTAAAAGGTAGATGCCCTACATGTCTACACAGATATAGAGCCAAGAGACTGAAGGTAACGAAATACCACATGGCATATTATGCTGTTTATCAGGTAGCACAAGGGCGACGTCACGTCAATACTGCCTGAAGCTTTCTTGCACATTATGAAGAGGCTCATCAGCACAGCACTGGGATCCTCATTCATTCATTCATCCATCCCAGCCTTACCATATACACATATATCCATCTATAAAGATAAATCTTCGTATTATATTCATATACGTATAGATAGGTAATGAGATATTGAGAGAGATATGTGATGTGTACCTACTTTGTATAGCTCACAGAAGACTTTCCCCTCTGATGTGGATTCAGCTCGCTGCCAGAAGACGAAAAATTCCTTTATCAAGTCCTACACAGCCAGATAAGATCAAGAAAGCAAACATTGCCGAGGTGTACAGACACCAGCGAGATCAGAGCATTCGGAAGACCTCGACACAGACGAGACCCAGAATGCAGACCTAGTCTTAAGCTGGTGAAAAAGATCGATGATCACAATTCTATCTCGATCCCCTCGATCTTATTCACTAGCCTAAGACTATCTACACCTTCTGGGCTCATTGAGCAAAGGAATTTCTCAGGCATTCTTTACAAACTTCCGTGAGTAACGACAGCCAACTCATACAAGGAAGTTTCTACCTCCGGTGACCTCTGTATACAAACATATGTGTATATATACATGTATATGTATGTATATGCATGTACGTATACGGGGTATGACCTATCCCTAGACCGTTTCTGCTCATACAATAGTAGCAGCAGGCCTAGTGAAATCACAGCCTAGAGTAACCGAAAGTAAGCCTTATTGTTTAAGAGTGCCTTATTTCGTGGGAATGACAATCATAAGGAACATAAGAAGGAAGTAAGCTAGAACCATCGAGAAGATCTTCTTCATAACGGGCTCTATTCCACGATGAGAGAAACAGCAATACCGATTCCTTAAGACCTACGACCCATGAGTGGTATATGGAGAAAAGGTGTAATCTCCAAGCAAGCTCTTGAGTTCAGAAGACCGAAAATAAAACGAGACATCGATACGCTTGATACACAGAAATACACGGGGACTCCTCCAAAATCTAGACGTAAGAGAAGATAACAAAAGAGAGGGGAAAATTCGACAAAACAGTAGCTGAAGAAAGAAAAGATTGACGAGTAAAACAACGAAGAGGGAGAGAGAAACGCCTACATACTTGGACAATTTCAGCTCGCCAGATATCTCGATTGAGGGTGTGACTGTCGAACACATCCGCTTTCTGAATGTTAACTAAAAGCCACCGACCTGTCTTCACTGAGAGATCTTTCGCCTGCCCGGACAGTCGTTTTCATCCCAAGAGACAAAGAAAGAAAGGAAGAAAAGAACAACGGAGAAGGAGTGAATGAAAGAAGAAAAGAGGGCGTTTGCCTGAGTATCACACAGCTGGTTCTGAAGTGAGTGAGTATGTTGAGGCGACAGCAGGCCAAGCGCAGTGCAAGCGGTTGACTTCACGTTGTCGCCACAAGTCTCTCTTACGTGGCTAGTTGCGTACATACATACATACATCCCTGTTCAGATATACATACATCTATATTCATGCATACACACGACTCATAGTTGTACTATCTACGACTATCGCTAAGGAACATATGTGCACGTCCAGTAGCCATTTGACACTTCAGGCCTTGACGTACGATGTATTCTTTTCCTACAGAATATACGGATAGACTTATAGACGGACACAGAATTTCGCATCCTCGCCTGGAAAGGAAAGTAGACCTGCGTCAAGGGACTCATAACACGAGGGGCCAGCATACCTCTATCTCGGCTAGGAGATAGAAGAACACAAAAGAAAGACTGTACACACATAGCGCTAGACCCTCCTTCAGCTTGAAACAGAGATGTTGCCTGTGTATGGCTTGTCGGCGCGTTTATCTAAATCCTTAGACTGCTGACTCCGAAGATGACGGTAGAGGGTAGCTATACATATATATATATGTCACCGTATGGTTGTATATAGAAATCTACACAAGGTATACCCAAGAGTCCATACACGCGCCACAACGAGGGAGACTGGTGCTGTACTATTTCAGAAGAGATGTATGTATAGTAGGTACATACACGTAGTCTACTGTACATCTCTCACTGCAACTGGGTGTACATACACCCGGAAGTCCACTTGTCTCCTCAGTATAGAAACGAAAAGCAGAGAATGTTGAGTATACACTTGATGTCGTCACCAACAGAGATAGGGTTACAGGTCAGGTCCTAAATCTTCCTTGATTGAATTTGAAAAGGAAGGTAACTTGCTTTACAAAGCAGATAAAGAGCGCTTTTCTTCTTACTTTCGCAAAAGGAAGAGTACAGACAAGTTCTTTAGGAGGTTCATACAACCCGGCGAAGGCTGCACTACGCACATCACACCCTACCGTCAAACTGGACGGCAAGGCTGCAAGAAAAGAAAGAGACACAGAGACTACAGATACAGATACACTACAGCAACTTCACTGTATCCACTATATGTATGCAGAGATGTATGTGTAAGCAAATCCATCTCTCTAGATTCATACGTAGTACATATAGTGATCCTTCAGTAGTTCCTGAAAGCAGAAGCGACTGCGATAAGATATGACAAATAGACACATGTTATATATACCTATGTAAAGAGTTGCGAACATAAAGAAGAAAGATGACTTAGGAGAACTGCAAGGTGATAAGATGCCTGTAACGATCGAGAGCTGAAGAACGAACTTAAGGTTCTTTACTGTTTGCTGAGTGTATCGCATCCTTTTCTAGATTGGAAATGCATGCACTCCTCAACGCTAAGAAGAAAGATGACAGAAAGTCACATGAGAGAGAGACTAAGGATAGCATACAGCAACTACTACTATACACCACACAAACCATGCTTCACGTGTAAGATCACATATACATGTATACATAGGGATATACGATTAAGTATATTTATATACAGATAGAGAGAGAGAAAAACGGATGTGTGTGAGTTAGATGATATGAGAGAGTCGCTTACATGCGGCATCTTCTTCACAGAGAGGAGTTCCATCTCCCGCACCTGCCTCATTGATTGATGACGCGCTCGCTTCACGAAAAGTATGTGCTGGGCCTGAGACAAGAGATCTTTCTTTAACGCCGTAAAGACATGAACGTTCGTATCTTTTCACAAAGAGAAGAGTCAGCTGGAATACACCAGATCTCTTGAAAAGAGAGGAAAGAAAAGTGAAAGGTGACTGAATGAGATGTGTGAGAGAAACATGTAAACCGAAGAAAGAATGAATACAGTCAAGATGTTATCTACGCCTGTCCTCTCGTCCATCTTGTACATATACGTGGTGTGTAAGTATCCACAGGGTATAGAATATAGACATACATAGGCATCAGTGATGTATGTACACCCTACTGAGGAACAAGTGAACTTTACTTGAGCGTTGACTACGCGGATGCAAATCTGAATACCCACCTTCACTTGACTACAATACACATGTATACATATAAATATGCATCTTTTATACATACATACATACATATGTGTAAGTCTACATCACGTACTCCTGATATATATGTGGAAGCGCTACTTGTAAGAGATGCACCTGTGACTATGTATGGAGATGCATGTGTGTACCCTTCATAGACATACACAGCGATCGAGTAAAGAAGCGAAAGGAGCAGCAGCGAGAAAAGCTCCTTATGACCCTTTCCAGCATGGAGAATCTCGCTAGGGGAGAAGAGAATTCGAGACATACAAGAATGCCTATCCCTCCAGAGATATATACACACATACTATACATAGCGTAATTGCTAGGAATAGCACCCCTCGCTCAAACACCAGCCATCTCTATTGACAAGCGCAGTCCATGTGCAAAACATCTACCACCATCACAACTTGTATGAACTTCCTATGCTCTGGAAGCTAGTAGAGTGAAGGAAAGAAAAGAACAGCATAACTCCTTCTTCATCTTTCTTCTCATATAGACGTATGGAGATGTACACCTACCCCCAAGCAAAGTCTGAGTATAAGAAGGATCAGGCTTTCGTAGAGAGTGTTCGTCGCCATCGTCACCTTGTCCTGCATATCGACCGCTACTACTAGATGCCGTTGAGACGACATCTCGACCTTTCCTTGATCTAGCTTCACGTCTCGACGAAGAAGAAGATTCTTTTAGCCTTTCTTCTCCTGCTGCATGTTCTCTTCCCTCACCGCTGCTGGTAGTCCGACGGCGTGAAGGAGAGGAGAGAGATGAAGATGAAGAGGATGACGAAGAAGAAGAAGAAAAAGACGTACAAGAGTCACTAGCTGAAATGTCCTGCTCCGCTAGATACAAAAGAACGGCGGCATTCGAATCTCCACCTGCAAGCTAGGAAGAAGAAAAGGCACACGAGAATCTCCTAGCCCTGCCTTATGGAGCTCACACGAAGAGAAATACACCTCTAGACATTCTCTTCTGAAGGCAAGTCATTAAGAAAGACAGAAGACAAAGCCGCGAAGAAGAAGAGTCGGCGACGAATCTATGACATGAATCGAGTAGAAGAAGACTTTCTTGTTAAATGAGTATCGGCTCCTAACTCTCTTCTTTCAAGGGCCTCTTCTTACCTGATCTATCTTGAATGGATGCTTCGATCTTTTCTGATTGATCACGGGGCATGACGTGTATATACAGAGCATGGACAGGAGAGAAACATACTCATCTATGAATAGAGATGGAGACAGATATATACATAGGAATTGCTCGCCATGCAGGAATAGCTATATGTAGAAGGATGGAAAGGATATGAAGAGTTAATGTGTTAAACACATCGAACACATCTACGGCGGACAGATGCGTCACTGAGGAACACACTTATCATGAGTAGACAGATAGGCAGGCAGGAAGCCCAAGCATGCCTTTCCGTCATAGATGTAAAATACATGCCTTGTCACAAGCACTAAAATTGACTGCCTACAAGAAAGAAAGAAAGAACATGATTGAGAGAGAGCTCCAAGTGGAAATGGAGGTATCTTCTTGTTCTCCTTCTACTTACATCAATGTATTGACGAGCAGTGTTCGGGTTCGTGAGCCCTGTGAAGAGAGAGGGCACCGACAAAGGAAGAGAAAGAAGAAGAAAAGAGGTGTGAAGAGAAGAAGAAGAAAATATCCGGTCGATGATTTGACAAACCCCTCGTTAACTCTCGTTGAAAAGAACGAGAGAAAAGAACACAAAGAAGAAAAGAGAGAAAAGAAAGAAGTCAGAAAAAGAAAAGGTGATCGGCTCTTCTTGTACATACACCTCAAACGTTCCTTTTCTTATCCACCACCTCCTCCCTTTCATCTTCCGCTACTGAACCACCTTTCTTTCCGTTTCGTTTTTTTCTCTTGGTATTTCTTTCTTTGTTTCTTTCCTCTAGGGCTTGTTTTCGTTTCGTGTTCCTTTTGATCTTTCTGTTTGCCTTCTATTTCCTCTACTCCCTCACCGCCTCACTTTTGCTCTGTGGTTCATGCGGCTCGCTTCAACTCTCTCTGTGCTTAAAAGATCTTCTCCCGTCACCCTAGGGAAGGAATGAAAGAAGACGAAGAAATAGAAAGCCCTCCACAACCTTCTCTTCTTTCTTTCGTTTCTTTCTTTCTCTCTCTCTCTTCTTGCTTGTTCTTCTACTTTGTCATCCGTATATGACTTCACACGTACAAGAAGATGAAACACGGAGGCAAGGATGAATTTATGAGTGTGCAAGCTCATCTATACTTGTCTGCATGAACTTGTAAACATGGTTAGGTGTATATACACTCGTGTTGTGAAGTACGTAGGCATTTGGAAGGAAGAACGAAGAAAAGACAGTCAGAAGGATCGGAGAGGAGTCAGTCCCTAGTACATAGAATCGTATACAGGATCAACGCACACTGAATGTCTATCCACATATAAGACCGTAGATCTCTACTCCTTCTATTTACATCGATCTAGAGACTTTTCATTCATCTACACCTAACTCTCTAGCTATACCCTTCAGTAAATATACACAAATATCGATAGAGACATACATGTATATATATGTAGACTACTCCGGACAGATACGTAAGTATCTATGTATGTATCTACAGATACATGTAGATACATCGACACTTAAACATTACCTGTCGCTTCAAGAAACTGTTCCACAGAGACATCCTGAGGAGGACTCTCTCTTCGTCTTCTATTGTCGCCGCTCATGTTCGGAAGCCTTTTCCTTTCCAGAAAGCTGTTTGACCTAAGACAAAAGGAACTCCAATCTTCTTTCCTGCCTTGGTTGCTTCCGCTGACCAGCTCTTTACCTATAGGAAGCTAGAGGGGAATGACGATGTACATACTCTGCACCATCAAACCTTTTAAACACCTCAGAAAAGGCAAAGGATCACGAAAAAGAGGGGAGGAGAACGAAGGATTCGAGATGACACCAGTCTCGAAAAAAAGAAAGAAATCGCTGTTCCATAGAGAAATTCCGAGGAAAAAAATGCTTCTCCGGTTTAGGTGTCTGTACGTTTCAGTTCCGCTTTCCTTCAATGGAGAGACGGAAGGGGGACAGCCCCAACTTGAGGAGAAAGACGGCAAGAGTCTTTTCTTGGCTCTTGAGATTCATTGCTATCATCAATGTTGTCTAGGAAGATAGAAATAATGAGGTCGAACCCACTACGTCACGAATCTTTATGAAGAGACAAGACACACCAAGGGAATATAGAGATGATTCCTTCATTCTTTCACATGTCTTGCTTTCTATGTTGCTCTGTCCGTAGCATCTGTTTCTAGAGAAATTAACGTAGAAAAGAAAAGAAGAAAAGAAGGCACATGAAGAAAGAGAGGGAGAGCCTGGGAGATGAGAAGATGTGGCAGGCCTTGTGAATGAGGTGAGCGGTGGGAGGAATTTGACAGATCAGAAGGAAGAGGACAAGAAATTTCAAGCCGTAGACAGAGAGAAAGAACGAAGGTTGAGTATGTAAGGAAAGAAGAGAGGGACAGTAGCGCAACAGACAAGAAAAAGAGGAGTGAAGACAGAAAGATGGCTGATACAGGGAGAGACAGGAAAGAATGGGAAAAGTCGATTAAGAAGGAGAAGCTCTTACATGAGGAGTAAGAGAGCAACGCAGGAGACGGAACAAAAGCAAAGAAGTTGGAAGAGGAGTGAGAGATGCGGCAAGCAGGTAAGTCAGTAACGATCTTCTGACTGACGCACGAGAGTGTCGGCTGCTAGGTGGAAGAACTTCTTTTCTTTGCTGTAAGACGAGTTACTTTTTCTTCTCTAAGCAGCGGGTGCATGCGGGGAGACGAAAGAACTATTCTCTCTTCTTTCTATTCGAGCTTTACCCTAGTTAGGTCCAGTAACTCCTTAGCCTCTGAACCACGGAGAAACGGAGCGGTGTATGTAGACCAGAAGATCCCCGCTTTTCTCATGGCTGCGCATGTATATTCTTCGATAGGTTATACCGTACCTAGACAGATAGTAAGTCTTTCTGCCTCCCCTGCAACAGAGTCATCGTCTTCGTCTCTCCTTTCTTCTTGCTATGGCTTGTATCTTTCTGAATCATATCGACTAAATTGCACCCGGCCCTCCTCACACCGGTCGCTCTTACCGATGGGTTCCTACTACTCACCCCTCACTCGCCCTTCTGTACTTCTGCTGGGGGGCGCTTTCAAACAACAGGTTATAGCAAACAGATCTTAAGTATCCGCCTCACCATAGTAAAACGGAAGAAAGGTCCAAGGGGACACGAAGATGAAGTTGTGTGGCGTGTAGTCGTGCTGCGGTGTGTCTCTTCAAGCAGTGCGCTTGCAGGGTGAGTGAGAATCGGGTGGCAACAACACTGTCTACAGTACGTTTGTCTCGTTCTTGCCGGCTTATAAACGGAAAAAGAAATCTATAAGCTCTTATCTTTCCTCCACCACCTCTCCCTCCGATCCAGTTCTTGTTGTCACCGTCCGTGTATAGACTGACTCCTCTAGAGGCCTGAAGCGCATAGGAAGGAGGCCTATGTATACACCCGTTGGTCTCTCAGGATCGCCGAGCTGTGACTTTGTTTTTTACTTCGTTCTTTCGTGTTTCTTTCTTATCTTAGTCATCTCTCTTCTCGTTCAGAGAGCCTTACGCTTTTTTCTCTTCAGCAAGATGGTGAGTGTTCTTCTTTTCGAGGAAATCTATTCCTACTCCTCTTGCGACCCTCCACTGCTCTTCATCCCTCTGCTTTTCTTCACCCCACGGCTGCCGCCGCTACTGCTGCTGTTCATGTCCATACATACAGCATATCCTTGACATCTTCGTCACGAGTTTCTCATGGGGTCTTTTAGATATTCTTCACGATGAGTTAACAAGTCTTTTTGAAAAGGTCACGGGAGAGATGAAACAAGGTTCCTCTTTCTTGAGAAGAAGTTCAAGAGAGACTGATTCCTTTTCTTCTTTCACATCCGTTCTAGGATCTGTTTCACGGCCAAAAAGATAGAGATAGTTGAGAAGGGATCAGTCTCCTTCGTGTGAATTCCCCTCTCCGATGTGTTGTCTTCTCTCTTATTGGAGAAGAGAAGAAAGACGACCTCTATGAAATAAGAATCTCCTTGCTTCTTTGCGCTTACATCGACGTCTTGAACTCTTGCCTTCTTCATGAATATGTGAACAATACGGCCTCATACTCAAGTCTCTCATCAAAGTAGAAATGGGTTCTTGTAGTTTAAGCTACAGGATTCGAGATCATCTTTCTCTCCTCTGCACTGTCTCCTCGTTGCCTCATTTCGCCTTTCCCTCTGGTTTGTAGTTCTCTTGATAGAGCTGGAGTCCCCTTGCCATGTATCTTTCTTTCATCTTGGTATTTGTCTCTCTAGCTATTTGTTTGTGTTGCGATGGTCTAAAGAGCCAGGCAGGAAGAGAAAGGGTGGATGATGAAGGGAAGATGGCGAAGAAGTTAGAGTGAAAGGAGAGAAAGAAGAGCCTTTCGAGCCAATAAGACGACTCTCGTTATTGTTGAGTCATACACACACGTCTAGGTTCTTATAGAACGATGGCGAATTTAGTTAGAGAGGAGCAATATTCACATACTACCAACACGTAAATCTCTTGTGCGGATATAAGATTCGTAGCGGCTTCT
Source organism: Cystoisospora suis (assembly GCF_002600585.1). Lineage (NCBI taxonomy): Eukaryota > Apicomplexa > Conoidasida > Eucoccidiorida > Sarcocystidae > Cystoisospora > Cystoisospora suis. The sequence continues at coordinate 44,444 of NW_027153234.1, forward strand.
GGTGCTTCTCTTCACACCTTTGTCGGATCCCTGATCTTTATATTTCTATCTATCTCATCTTTTGACGTCCAAATTTCCGACTTCTGTCCTTCATTCTTCTCTTACGGATTATTCTCTGTGCCCTCCATCCAGTGCGATCACATCTATCATGTAACGTCATATATGGTATTTCTCTGTATACTTTATGTCTATAAGAAGATGATCCGAATGTGTGATGCTGCTGTATGTATGTGTTTTGCGTACAGAAGCTCTTAACACCTAAGGATGATGTGAGGGGTCAGAAGGTTCAGGTAGCTGCGGCGTTCTTGGATCTTCCCCTGCAGACTCCTCCATTTGTTGTGGGGAAAGATGATAAAGAATCGTCTTTCCTCTCCAAGTCTCCCCTAGGAAGATTACCTCTTCTGGAATCTGAATTGGGTGGGGGTGTATGTCTATTTGAGAGTAACGCCATCTGTCGTTTCTTAGCACGTCTACGACCTGATAAGTATCTGTATGGAGAAACACTAGGAGAGCAAGGATATGTTGATATGTGGTTAGACTTCACGACTCTCGAAGTAGAGATTCCTATGTGCTGTTTAGTCCAAGGAGGCAAAGTCGCGGAACGAGCAAAGAGTGATGTCTCTCGGGCTCTGAATGTGATTAATACTCATCTCAAGACCAATACATACATGGTAGGTGAACGTATCACTATAGCCGATCTTTGCCTGGCTACCATTCTGAACTATGGCTTAAAGTCGGGAAAGCTTGCATGCCCCTTCACACAGTTAGAAGCAGGAGAGCTCCGTCACCTCAAACGGTGGTATGAGACCATCTCGAATCAGAAAGCCTTCAAGAAGGTCTTGGGCGGAGGTTCCTGTGAGAAATCTTCATGTGCTGCTGGAGAAGCAGCAGGATCGAAGAAAGGAAAGGGTGGTGGAGCTACAAGCGGTAACGCGGCAACAAGTCAGAAGAAGGAAGGAGGCAAAAAAGATGAAGATGATGACGAAGATGGAGCTAAACCGAAAGCAGCCCCTGTGAAATGTGAACTAGATCTGTTACCCGAGCCGAAGATGGATCTGAATGAATGGAAGCGTGTGTATTCAAATACCAAAGATCTCTATGGCACAGCTATGAAGTGGTTCTGGGAGCATTTAGATCAAGAAGGCTATTCTCTGTGGTATATGAAGTATCAAAAGTTAGAGGGAGAATGTACAGTCGCCTTTGTCACATCAAATCAGCTAGGAGGTTTCATGCAAAGAATCGATCCTGCTTTCCGTAAATACTCTTTTGGTGTCATTGATATTATGGGAGAGAGCGGCGACTTCGATATTGAAGGGGTCTGGCTCTTCCGGGGACAAGATGTCCCTAGCCTGATGAAGGATCATCCTTCTTATGAGTATCATACATGGAAGAAGTTGAGCCCAACAGATGATAAGGATAAGAAGATGGTGAGTGATTTCTGGTGTGCATGCGAAGAAATTGAAGGCCGTCCTATTGCGGATAGCAAGGTCTGGAAATAAACTCGGAACGGAGACAAAAAGGGGAGAGAAGGATACATCGCAAGGGTGATGTGTTTTGGTAGGGGGGCGTTAAAAGAACGACCGATCAAGACGTACTGAGATGATAGAGACATATAGAGAACGGGAGGAGGAAGATGCACTCTGGGTTCCAACAATAGTTCTCCTACTACATGTATTTATACCAGTAGGTTGTAGATATGTGTGTGGATCTTCGTATCCATACACATATGTACGTTTACATGCATGTAGCGTGGTGTGGTACACCGGGGGGAAGGTGAATGGAATGCTAGAGCCACAGGGGGGGCTAATATGGATGGGAATGAAGAATCAGAGGGTGAGGTCCTGGTTAGCTTCCTTCCATGCATGCATTCCATCGAAGGAGCAGGATGTGTGAACGAATCTGCGTGTGCTTCTAGAACTTACTCTCATACTTCCATGTGGAGTGATAACGACGTGAAGAAAGAGAATCATCCATGGACTCGCCATGTAAAGTTGGTGTGACGATGGAGAGCAAAAACTCCATGCTGATGAAGCGTGATAGTGGTCTAGCTGTCTGTGAAGAACGAACTCTCTTTCATCTGGCGTACGTACAGCGAAACTGAGGCTTCACTTCTTCCTTCCTTCGAACTCAATTTTCAAGTGCCGTGTATTTTACCGAGGTCGCCAATCATGTTTCGAATTTCCATACTCAGAAAACCACTTCAAACTTTGTAGATTCTGCCTGTTTGAAAGAAAAGACTCGATCAACCACTACGAAGTCTCCTTTGGTTTCATCGATGTCAGGATGCGTATGATCTACTTTAGCTGATCTACCCAGTGTGAAACATGTCTCCCCTTCCTCACAGATGGCTAGCTAGCTGCTAACGTTTCCGTTGTCCCCGTAGATCACGAGCCTCTCGGGAGCTCCCTCACTCGCTCTTTTCTGTCCTCAGCCACCGGCGGTCTCAGCCATCTGTTTACGCTGAGCGGTGAAGGAAAGAAACGGAAGCTACGTTGTGGCGAAGAAAAGAGAAAGACGAATACTTGGGTACCTACCGCAAACTATCCAACAAATCATCCCTCGAGTATGGCCGCCGGAATACCTCTTCCTGAGCTGCCTTGCGAGTTGTGAGGACTGAATCTCTCCAAGACAGAATCCTTAATACCGGTGTGATGTAGTGAGTGTTTGCTACCTGCCCCTCTATCTGCTCTGTGTGCTGGGTGGTAGACTGACGAGAACATACAACTCGAACAAACGTCTAGATGCTCCATAGATCTGTTAAGACTTTAAACCGGGAGTACCACCTCGGAGAAGATGGAAAGGTCTGGGATACCGCTAAAAGACTAGTCGGAGTGGGTCCCCGAGTTTCGAAGACTGGAGAGATTCTGTTTTATCGCATTGTTAGACAGTCGTTATCTATCCTATCCATCTATCTTATCTTTCCGAGCTATCTTAGCAATCGAGCAGCTTATCTTTATCTGACCTATCTACCCTATCCTACCTGTGCTGTCGCTACGAGTAGCGAGAAAACTCCGCATCAATCATCACTACATTCCTCTCCTGCCACACGTGTGAGAGAGTTTTACTAGGGAAAAAAGAGAGACGTCATTCTTCTCTCCATCTTCCTTCAATTTCAAGCTTTTCCTTTCTCCTTCTGCTGAGTAGCAGTCACTCGTTCGCTCTATCCATTGCACCCAACAGACGAGAGAAAGTCCTCTCTTTTTAAGAAGAGAAAAAAACTCGCAGATGTCCGTTCTTTAATTCAAATCGCAGAGAAAGTTAGACAGAAAAGACGTACGTAAGCAGCGACAGAGATCAAATGAATGAGAAGGATCTCTCTCTCGCACAAGAAGACAGGAAGTTCACTTTCACATAGAATCTTGGAGAGGCTTCCTTCTTCTCTTCCTCAGCGGACTCTTCTTCTCTTCATTCATTGAGTTGGTTTACACCCCGACTTCCCGAGTCAGACTGTCATCCATCTCAATCAATCAAAGTCTTAACAACTTCTTTGCTTATACATATATGCATGCCTCCACTTTCTTCCCTCCTTTCACTCTCTCGTCTCTGTCTCTCTCTGGCATTCTTCAGTCAACTTGCCCGTCCTCACTTCGATGATGTAAAAAAGCTGGTGGTGCTTGAAGTGAAGGATTCCCCGGTGCGGCTGTTCTTCCATCATCTCAAGTCTTGCCTTGGGGAAGGAGAAGGAGAAGAAGAAGTAGATGGATGCAGCGCCATCCTACAAGCGAGCTTCGTTCGTGTTTGGTCGATGCCACTTGGCTGCATTCATTTTTCCCTGGACTTCTTTGGCATGTAACTATATATGGATACACATAGGTCGATAGATAATACACTTGTATCACATAGGTATGCATATCTACACACATACGAAAAAAACGGGAGGAAGAAGAAAGTAAGAGTCAGAAATTCATATCAATGATCGGTTAGCCAAGAGCATCATGCAACTGAACTAAATACCAAAGAAAGAGCTACGAGCACCCCTCATAACATACATGCAGATGGTATAACTACGCCATGATTGAAGATAGATCGAGTGAAGGAAGAATTTTATTTCACCCATTCTCTTTGCTTCGTGGGCCGTCTCGGCAACAGAAAGGGACGAATCGTAAAAAAAGAGTTCTCGTCCAAGGATCCCTTGTTTACCTATGACCTACAATGAATGTGTGCATGCATGCACCTGTGTACATATATATGACTGCCTTGTTTAGCTATAGAGACACAAAGTGTAGCTACATCTACATAGGTCGCGATATAGAGAGCGGCCTGCACTTGTCCGCGGGGTCGCGCTCGCTGCATTGAACAAACCGCACCTTCCCGCGATGGTGGGTGTTGTGTAGAGTACAAGGAGTAGGTGTCTGAGTGGGCTGGTTTAGACATGCATGTAGAGACACGTGTAGCTGCATGATGATAAGCTTCATTGATATGTCGGTATGACTATATGGGGGGTCAGGCGAACAATAGGGATGATCTTCCCTCCGAGGTGGATTATCAGGTGGCCTCGAGTACAGTCAACATGTGTATGTATGCATAATAAGAAGGCGTCGGGCAGTCGATATACTTGAAAGGGAAGATTTTCATTTGAAAACTTTTTAGAAAAGAATCCTTTCTTAAAAATCTTTATCCATCTGGTCTTGATCAAAGAGGACATTGGTTGGATCATCATCTTCAGCCTCTGAACAAGTACACAAGCGGCAGATAGCGACAAACTCATCTGAAAAATAGATTCATGATGTGGAGAAAGTTCGAGTAGACGGTGAAGATCCCTTTCTCGGAGGTTATCAAGCGACGAGGAGGTACGGCAGGTCGAATAACGTTGAGTGACGGTATCTCTTGGCTGAAGGACTTTCTGGTTAAATCAACAGAGCATGCCTCATTTACACTGCATTGTCTGTGCTAATTGATGCCTTGGCTGGGCCTTGTACGATCAAGATATACCGCCCTACTCAGGAGCTACACGCGTCTCTAGATTGATGGTGTCTGTGCCGTCTAGTAGAGCAATGACAATGTGTGTGTTCAGTGACGGCGAGGTTGAGAGAATCTTTAAAACTACATAAAGGTCCCCCTGGCGGACAAACACACCAGACATCTTTTCTTCCCACCACTCCTCTGGATCTATATCTCTACTCCTCTTTCTCCTCGTCTTTTCTCCTCCTTTCCAGAGAACCCGATCCCATCCGGATCTACACTCACGTCGATACAGAGTCCTGCTATACTCTAGACTGGCCTTGACGATGTACCAGTACTAGGTATACGGACTGACGCCCTGTGAGACTCTAGGAGTGAAGGTGCTTACGAAAAAGGCAATGACTTTAGCAGTACCTTGGGTAGTACCAAAGAATACTGCCTCCCGGTACATACAAGCATTGATCAATCCTGTGTATTGAGAGGTACAGTATAAACAGGAGAGAAGCAGCTGAGGGATCGTTGTGGGCCGATCTTTCTCTGGTGACGTTACATCCCCCATCTATCGCACACATCCCCTTCTATATCAGATGGTGGGAGAAGTCTTATATTCGTCGTCGGGAGTCAGTCAGTGCCCCTGGGCTTATCTGACTAACTCCTATGAAACACAGACATCTAGGGTCCATGGATTCATTACTTCTATACAGAGAAGAAGGAGAAGAAAAGTCAGTTCAAGGTGGATGTGGATGAAGACGAGGACGATGAATCCTCAAAATTCGCTCCTCGTGCTCTGAGGAGCGCGTGAACTCCTATCTAGTGGCAAGTGCCTTTTCATCCATGATCTATCTACCTATCTTTAATCTGTCTATCCCTCTCATGACACATACCTCCCCAGAAGGATGGCTCAGCTTCCTGTAGCAGATCTGCTTGAGTTTTACGTGGCTGGACTGCATGCTCCTTGGTCTCATCCTCAATGCGGGGTGGTGCCTCCGGCGGTTCAGGCTTAGCTCGTCTATACACACAGAGGAAAAAAAACCAAAACACACACACCTGCTAAACAGAGGAGCCTTAGGGATCTCCAGCGTTCTAAGCTCTCATCACAGGGAGGGATCCAATATTGGCATCCAGACCAGAAAGATCGTTCTGACTGATGCTGGCAAGTACTCCTGTGTGGATGACTGTATCACCCCCACTCCTCTGAGGGGTGCACACGTTTGTCTGAATACTCCTACTCTCAAAAGAGACGGCGATACTGCTGTTAATGGTAGTTGTCTGCGGGCTCTTACATACAGATAAGAGCACACGACACACGCGTGGGCGCATAAAGAAGAAGACGACGACTTTCTCTAGCTAGTCCGCATGCCTAGGAGACATCCACGGCGGGGCTGGCACTTCTGTTTCTATTGTTGCAAGAGATCTGTCTTTTACAGAGAGAGTTAGCATAGGAAGAAGAGGTAGATGAAAGAAAGAAAGAATGATTCTTTATAAGGTGGAGGTAGCATTTCTATTATTGCACTGGAGAGACCGTAAGTGATGGGTTGAGCTTAACATACCTCCTAGTAAACCAGTAGATAAGTCCAGCAGCAATGAGAACCGCGAGCGCAATACCAGGCCCGGCTACAAGCCATATATTGAATTTGCTTCCCTCGGGCTCGTTCTCAGGGCCTGTTTACGTACACCGACCAAGCGCGTAACATACACACACGTGGAGATTGCTCCCCATCTTTCCTTCACATAAGCAAATTCTTCGTCTCAAATGACATGAGAAAAACGACAGTCAGAAGACACACACCGTTCTACCCTACACACGCGCGTGGCGGGGTAGTGGCCTTTCGTACATTCCAGATACTTCGATGACGCACATTTCAGTATCATACAAAAAGATAACCGCCACGTACGTGCACGTGACTTCCCCAAGAAATGGATTTGCAGAGAACGCATCCAGGGAGATTCGCATCGCCTCAGCCTCAGTGTGTCTCCAGCAGTACATCGCTTTTCAGCATGGCACTCTGTATTCCTCTGTGGCCTTACTCTATGCACACAGTCTTTCAACGTCCACGGATGTTCATGAGAATAAGTGTCTGTAGTGTATAGCCGAGAAACAGATTCCAGCAGTCGTACGGAGACATACTGCCCCACGATGGGTGCTATAAGATACAGAAGGAGGTATGGACACATCACACGAGGAAAAGGAGCAAAGTAACGATAACCCGACGACTCTTTTCGTGTGCCGATCAGTGCGTTATGACAGACCTTCTCCTAAAGTATGTTCCTAGAGTACAATGTACAGCTGTCCACCTCGCTCAAGGTCGTGGGCAACGCACAAATATATATAGAGAGAGAAAGACCGTTTGTATGTACGTATATACATGTAAACAGTGGGGCACACCTACATGCCTATCATTCCACACAAAACAGATGCGCACGAACGGCCCTACGCCTGTGCAGTGTGTGGTCTACGTCTATATTTGGTACGGCTTCTTGAAGCGTTGTCGCTGGCACCGAAGAACTCATCGAAGAGATGGAAGCAGGAAGGGGAGACGTAAGTCGGATTGGGAGATATGTTGTTTTGTATATAGGGACGTAAACAAAAGTCCTTCGTTTTTATCCCGTACCTGGTTTGTTTTGCGGTGTACATTCACAGGAGACGTCGCCTTCAACCCAGTGTTCGTCTACACACTTTTTGCCTTTCGAGGTCCCCGTAGATGATCCTTGCGGACAGGTACAGAGTCCAGCAATCACTGCACCCGGTTTACATGGTGGCATAACAGCATCATTAGGATCTGGACTAGCTAAGCTGACGAAAGCATACTGTCCTCCTGCTTGTGTTAAGCAATTGGGAGCTCCGTCATACATTTCACAGATCTTTCCGTTGACATAGTAGTTCGCCCAGTTGACTCCCACACCACGTGAATGAGGTTGATCACTTCCTGTTGAACCAGCAGGAAAAAGAACTCCAGGGAAGTTTTTGTCGATTTGATCCCATCCTCTACCTTCATCGCCAACATACTTGGTTGGATTATCACTAGGGCTATTCTTAAAGAGCTGTACAGCACAGTCAGCGGCATCTTGTACAGCGATTCTCTTCCGTACGGCAATACGCTGACATTTCTTTCCGTTCCATTGGCCCCAGTGAACGTCTTTGAGACCACCACGAGGACAGGCCGTAGCGTGATCAAGTCGGACATAGGGACTCCCCCACACACGAGTTTTGTATGTGACCTCTTTCTCTGGTTGAAAGCAATACCATGAAAGATTTGGCCCATCATCTCCGCGTTTGCAATAGGTCCCTGCACCTGTCATCTCTTGCATGTTGATGTACAACAGTGTACATAGCTGAGACACCTCATCATACACCATCGAATATCTATATTCTTCTTCCTTTGGCCTCTGTTGACCTGTCTTGGGCGACTCTGCGGCAGAGGTCATACGTGCATAGAAAGCACAATGACCTAAATCATCATTTACATGATCAATAAACTGCTTTGCATAGTCGCTCAGCGTGTCATTCTTCTTCGCTTCAGCAACCAAATTCTTCAATTCCTCCAGTGTCTTGGGACTCGAATTCGGAATAGGAAGACCAAACCCTCCCCCTAGTGGCTTTCTATCTTGCTGTGACTTCGCATAGGGGACGGGTTTAAGATAGTCATTTGGCCAGATGGCTGGATCGCTGGTTGGCTGGAAAGGCTTGATATATTTACCCCACACCGGGCATTGGCCTCCTGGCTCCCTATATGGCTTGTTCTTCAAAGTTTTAGTATTGCCGAGGTCCACATACACTCCAGAGCCTGCATGCAAGAAGAATGTATGTTGCACATCACAAGACAGCGGGGACGGAGACAGAGGCGGTGAAGAAAACAAAGCGTCAAGTAGAAGAACACCTATCTATCATCGCGAAGCTGTCTCGCCTGGTGAGCTACTCTGGGGTTCATAACCGGCTATCTATTACGAAGACGAGAGAGGCGAGGAATAGATAGAACAAAAACGTACAAAGGATGGGCCTTTCCATAAAAACTGGAGAAAGGGAGAGAGCGGAAGCAAGACTCGTCGCAGTCACACGACTCTAGGATAGAATAAGGGCGGGGGCTCTCGATCATCCCCTGCGTGTGTTCTGCCAACCGTAGCTACACTGGGAGGCATGATGACGGCGGACCGCGAAACAGCTCTTAGAGTACGTAAAGAAGACGACACACTTTTGATAGGTTCTTCTTTCACTACGTGTAGATCACTTTTCTACTGTGACAGGACTGCAACGGCAACGCCTGTTCCCCTACTGATACACATCACTGTTCTTCACAGTCTTGGCCGAACTGAAAGACGGCCTTGCAAGTCTGCGTTCGATTCCCATACTTCTATTTCTCTACACGGCAGCAACAAGTGGACAGCCAGACAGACACCTTTACCGTCCGCCTTATGGGTTTGTATGCTGCTGAACTGCCCAGCATCCAGCAGTAGTGACTCCACTCCTATCTGAGAGGTACTTTAGTGGCCCTAGACAAGGTGCAAAACAGTGTGAGGAATCTCGAAGAAAGTGAATATGTACGAAGGCCACGGTTCGACTTATACTGCTTGTGCGTGTACCACGGTGCAGGTACACCAGAAGCCAAAGGTGACGGGTGACAACGCCAACCCGAACTAGGCATTTAGGGTAACCATGTGTAAAGAGAAAAATCGTGCAACTACTCTCAAGAGCAAAGCCTTACACTAAGACGAACAAAGACGGAGATGGGAACTGACTATGCTGTACAAAAAAAGGTGGGGTTTTCTTGCCGGTCCTAACTATGCAAGCAAGCCATCTGCTATGAGCGCGGAGGGCTGATCGAAAGAGACGGTCTGGAGGGATTGACAGCGGTGGATCAGAAGGGGAGGTATCGGAGTGAGCGGGGGGAGAGCAGAGAAGGGGCGACGAACGGGTTACTCCTGAGTCCTTGTAGAGACTGCCTTACCGTGAACAAGAGGGACATTAAACTTCTCCATATACGTCGCCCAGGCGTTGGCGTTGTCTCCTTTGGATGCAGCGCGGTCCGTCTCCAAGGCACCTTGCCTCGCTGTCACACCGAGCTTGAGGCCTCCGACAAAAGTTAGAGCAGACAGAATGATTATGTAACACAACCCTTTGAGACATCGTTTCCCGAAAAAAAATCCGGAAGATACAAAAGGATGCGAGTCACAACGGCGATATTCAAAGTTGTTCTGAGCGTTAGGCTCTCGAGAATCCTTCCGGGGTTCGCCACAGCTCGGGCCGTAGCTGGGGGAGGGCCTATTACCGTCCAAGGAGGTGTGCTTGGACATGGTGGCGGGGCGTCAATCAAGAGACAGCTTCTGCAAAGATCAAATTGCTTCAATATTCACGAGGTCTTCGGTGACAGAGAAAGGCCTGGAGACAAATCATCTCTCTTTGTCACACTGGTTCAACGTCGCGGTGTCGCCAGCAAAAGCGCAGGCCCATCTCAACCTGCAAAGCCGAGCAGCTTGCTGTGTAACTAAGAAGAGGGCAAAAGCTGGACGCAAGGAAAAGACCAAATCCCCCGGGAGCTACAGGGAACGTAAAGTAATCAAGAGCAGGTAGGCAATCTTGGGGGCACAGCGAAGTTAGGCGGCAGCCGACCAATACTGACGCTTAGTAAAGACGCTTACAAAATTGTCGTAGACTTGAAGAGATGAAAGCCCTGATGAAGTTAGAAGCTTTTGGTAACGGAAGACGACAATGGATTCCATTTCGATTGTGGTGAGCTGGATGCTGACGGGGGGGGAAGGCTAACACGACTTCTTTGTCGCTAGTCCACTACCCTTTCGCCGTCCCCATCAGGGCGGCGCGCCCAGCGATATATAGGGGATTACCCCGCTGCACCGAGCTGGGACCGAAACACGTGGAGAATGAAAGCTGATTCAGCAGAAAACTATAATGCCTCAGCACGGTCAGAACAAGACTTGGTAGAAGAGTCGGGAACCTCTGCGATTGGTCCCAACTTGCGATGCTGATTCTTCCTTAGCCGATTCTCCTGGTCCTGCCGCGGAACATGCGTGCCAAACCAGCCAAGTCGCAACCCCGATGAAGGGCCCTGGGTACTTCAGGAATATTGAAGTGCCTCTGCAGCACGAACTCCAGGAAAGCGGAAAACGCATCAGAGAAGGTTATCACGTAGATCACGGACTTTCCATATTCAAGCGTGACCTTTGAAAGAACCTTTCACAAGAAGACGCCTCCCTAACGTCGATCCTGCCGGCCACATCGCTACCCGGCCCCGTCGGGGCACGAGGGCTCGGCAGCAGGTCGAAGCCGCTCCTGGCAAGGGAGGCCCACTGGTGATGGGGGATCTGTCACCAGCATGGCCCGAGATTGCTTTCGTCAAGTTTTCTCTCTTTCTTCTCAGTCTCAGGAACTGCAATCTCGGCGTCGAGGTAGATTTTAGACGGGCATCCGTGCGAAGTTCTGCCGCACCTCATTTTCCTCGGTACGGGCTGGAGAAACGGGCTCCGGTAAATCAAAGGCGTTCACCGCCCCATGCGCTCTTGTTATAATTACGTCTCCTAAGAGAGTAGTGCCGTTCCCAAACACACTGCAGTCCCAAGGGAGAAAGAACCGTCTTTTCATGGTTTCAGACAGACGGCCGCTGGCGCCTTCGGTAGGACAAAGAACCGCCTGCAAGTAGGGCCTGAACGCCTGCAGGCACCGCCTCCGCCCCATGCCCGGACACACTTTCCCGTAACCCCGTCGAACATTCTAAAGGGTACTTCTCCGAGTTGGTTTTCCTAATATGTCGGAGCAGTTTGCCCGGACACAGTCAGCGTTGAAAAGGAGGTGGTTTCTCACAGAGCACAGACTGAAGACTGCGATACCACGACTGCGCCCGCGGACTTCGGCGCTCCCTGGTACTTCGGTCCACAGTACGTGAGGGTTCCACGCGTCCCCGCGCGGGTCCTTCTGCGCTTATAGGCCTTCGCAGATTACAGACAGGTGACGTTCTTCTGAGAAAACTATAGACAGAAACAGTAATAGGCTGCTTGCGAAGCAACCAAAATTGCAGTCCCGCCGGTGTAGCTCAGTCGGTAGAGCGCGAGGCTCTTAACCTCGTGGTCGCGGGTTCGAGCCCCGTCGTCGGCTTCTTTCCTCTACTCATTTTTCTAAGATAGGCAGGCGTTAGTGTTTCGTCGGTATTGCTTTCCTTGGAGGTTACCGGCGCAACACTGAGACGCTCTCTCTCGTTTTGAACGCTCTCTGTGTGGCCGCGGCTCCTGGTTGGAGGGGGTGCCCGTTCAGAAGGAGTGTTATTTGTCACTCTCTACCCAGGAGGAACATCAAACACGCGGCTCCCTCGGATTTCGCGTTTTTTTTCATTATCGCCTATCCAAGAACACTGCAGGCTGACTTTTGCATGCTGTAGACGGGACCCAGGTACCCTCTGGAGAGCTGTACTGCAGGGTCCGCCCCCTTTTCGAAACAGAAAACAAGCATTTTCCCCTCCCGCTGCTCAAGAGGTGCTCTCGTTCCGGAAAATACCACTGATTTCCATGGAAGAGGACACACGCCGGTGACTGTGAGTCGCCAGCAATCTCTACCAACCCGCAGACGACCGCTTCATAGTGTCACGCTTCCAGGTGGACCTCAGGCAAAATGATGAACAGGTTATTTCCGAAGTTAGCGCAGATGCCTCCTGCTTGTAGAACACATGTGGCAGGAGACCGTCCAGTGCGTCCCAGAATCTCTGGTCTACTACAAGCGAACTCAACATCTCCAAACATTCGTTCACAGAAATGCGAAACTCGCGCTTCTGGGAAACAGGTCCGTAGCCCCGACCGGATTCTGAAGACTCCAACTCTCCTAAGCGCGCTTGTCGCTGCGCGGCATGGAGAGAACCGAGGGCTTCCAACCGCGACCTTGTGTACTTCTACATGCACTTCATACATCGAGACAAACAGATAGATCTCCAGCAAGAATGTGCGTAGACATCTCCAAGTTGTATGAAGAGAAGCTGCAGAAGCCCAGAAGATAGAAGATTTCGTGCCGGTGTAGCTCAGTCGGTAG
>NW_027153234.1:57389-84789 GCF_002600585.1 Cystoisospora suis
GTTCGAGCCCCGTCGTCGGCTTTTTGTTGCTCTCCGACCATACCGAGCACATAGATCAATCACTGTCCCAGGAGCACGTAGACAAAGCTACCATTGTCCCAGGTGCATGAAAGTCGAACTCCTCTGTCCTCCAAGATGTGCTCCCATCTACTGCATGTGTATGGCAGAGGACCCACCATGCTCGACACACCCGGACTACGTAGACGGGCAAAAACGGAACCATGGGTCGTTCAACACGCGTCTCCATGCGCTGAAAGAAGCGCGTGGAATGACTACTAGAGATGGTCGCCAAACTCTCCGGTATCTGCGGAGAAGGCGGTGCCTCCCACGTCTACGTTCTCCCTGCACGCGCTCCTGAAACCTCTTCAAGCTCTTGGCATGCCAAGAAAAAGGGGACAGAGCCGTCCCCTGTCAGCGAAGCGTGAGTGGTCTCGGCGAGTACAAGGCCTACAGTTAAGTGGCTCCGCTCTGCCGTCTTCCCCGCTGTTGAGAAACAACGAGAGTGGAAAACCACTACTACCTCTGCAGCACATCCGTACTGCTTTCCTTGCAAGCCAGTCTGAAGACGACTTCCTTCTGGGATTCTGGGAAGTACGTTCTTGTCGAAGATGCCAGCGGAGGGAAGACCTCAGAGGAACCGCTGCTCACGACCTCTGACGTCGACAGCACATGCCCGCCAACAATCCCTCCACTGGCATCTTCGACAAGAACGTACTTCCCAGAATCCCTACATCAGGGCTCTTCATGTACGCTCTCCTGGCGACAGGCGTAGTCCTTCATGCCCAAGAAACCCTTCTGGGACCCAAGCAGCGATGAAGACGGACGGATGAATCGAGCTGCGCGACATCAGGGGACAAATTCGATTTGCCGCACAAGTGTTTCCATGAGCATTCTGCGACTGTGTCCGTGCCTCGGTCTTTGGAGTATGTTTGTGCGGGCTCTCCACGGTCCATCTGGTGTGTGACATGCACCCATTGAATTATTTACTCCAACAATACACTTCGCGAATTACTTCGTGAGCAGTGTGTTGATAGGAGGTAGAATACCGTGAATTGCTCTTCAGTGACAAGATTGTGACTGGATACTGCTTCGACGACTTCGGCGGTCTCGGTCTTCAGAAACATCTGACCAGGAAACTTGTACAGTTTCGAGCAGCACACGAGTTGACAGGTGTGGAGAATTACACACCCCTTTGCTCCCGGTAGCGGTGGATGCATTTTCTACTTCACGAAAATCCTTCTTGTCCCTAGCTTCGGAGACAGGATTTGCTTCTACCTATGTACTTTCGTCGAGTCCAGAGCGTTTTTCGTCGCATGGACCCTGGCAGTCTTGGCCAGTACTGCTGTATTAAAGGGTTGCACGAATCTCTGTTGATCCAGAGGAAACATGCAGTTACTGCCACGCTCTGTAAACGTGCATCGCGGCGACGCATTCGAGCAGCGGCGAGTCAGGCAAACCATCCGTTCTCAGAAGCGTGCTTCGATTGTAGGACTGCGGCCATGCCGTTGAACCGGCAGCAGGCAACGCGGATTCGCAGATTACGGAGAATGCGGGTCAGAGTTCGGAATCGCCGGATGACAAAAACAGCACAAAGGGTGGGGGGGAAGAAGGGAACGACGGGGGGGTGCACACTATGGAAGTGGTCTCCTAGCCCTTACTCGCCGAATCAACTTCAGATGACAATACACACAGTCCGTGGAGGTCAAAAGACGACAAAAGGCTAGCTCCAGACTATCACCCCTGGGCAATCGCCGTTTCACTAAACAAAAACACTCGCAGAGATCTCGCGCCTCATGCTCATAGAGGACAGCAGCGGTTCCTCCGTGCGGGATTAAAAGTCTCTCTGGCGCCACGGTACGCACGTGCGCGGTTGGTGACCGCTAAGGCCGCCGGACCGACGCACATCGCCGCTACTAAAAGCTGCACCTCTGTCTTTTTCCATTTTTGGAGAACCCGGCTACTAAATAACGGAAGAGCGGGTAGGGGCGGCATTCGGTGAGAAATGAATCTTGTCGTTCTATACGAACCTGGACTTGAAGCATCTTACCGCCCACAGGTTCAGGTGGACTCCGCAACTGAACATCTCTTTATTTTGAAATCCATCTGCTAGCATGCCTTGGAGATTGCTGTACAGCTTGATATGTTTAACATCGCACGCAGCTGTGCCCAAAAGAAAACGCCGCGGCTGGTTTCTGTGCAATTATCTACAAATCTAGGCTCTTGTACAAGTACAGAAACAAAACGGTGGGAGACAAAAGTATCACTATGGAGTCCCTGCTGAGTGCGGTAATCAAACAAAGGAACGAGGAAGAGACATTTGCATAAGGTGCGATTTCACAGATCTTGCTGACGAACAGTTAGTCTGAATCATCGTCGTAACCTGCGTAGTATCCGCTATCTCTCGGATCAGGACAGACAGGCTTGCAAGGAACGATTTTCTTATAGAAGAGATAGTGTGCGAGAATTCCTGCTGCTTCGGTTGCAGCTTCGAGTGTCGTAAATCGGCCTGTGTGACAGAGGCAAAAATCAGAGCACACTGAAGAAACAGAGCATTTCACGGGCTTGTTTGTACTCTTCACAAACAAGCAATCTTATTACTATGCCCCGTTACACACCAATATGTCTAGACATTATATAGATAGATAGGTACTGGCCTGCTCGGGACATGAAGATCGAAGTGAATGAAGATACATTCCTTCTCCGCTGAACGACTGAGGAGTGGTTTACATGTATAAGACAAAATAGAAAACGTGAACAAAGCCGGAAGAACTGTCCTACTAAATTCATACATACAGATGTTCTGTCCGGTACCGGCTGGGATCGAACCAGCGACCTTGTGGTTAACAGCCACACGTTCTAACCGGCTGAGCTACGGAACCTGTCTGGTCTGCCTTTCCTTTTCTAGTCGGGTCTCTCTACGACAATCCACACATCGCATGCCTCCCTCCCTCAGCAGACTAACAACATCTTTCTTCAAATACATTTTAAAATTAGAAACAAAGATAAGATACCTTACCCGTGGAAACTCGGATGGTTCCTCTAGCCCACTCAGGATCCAGGCGTACAGCTTGTAACGTATCGCTGATCTTACCACCTCCCCATGCGTGACAGGTACAGCCTGCCGAAAAGCACACTTGATCCTACAGGCAACAAGAGACACACCACGAGTACCAGACGGCTACTTACACAAAGACGGTGTGGTCCTGTAGGGCGGAGACTCTCGTAGTCAGTTCTCCGAGTCCAGTGAGAGCCCGACCTCTCTCTCCCTTCCTGTGCGTCTGCTTGTCTACAGATGTGTAAACGCGTGACGTCAGATACTTGGCGCGCGCCACACTCACAATAGCCAACAAGGCAGTAACAGTTCACCTCCGTCGCTCCTCGAAACATCAGAAAGACTCCGCGAACAGGTTCCAGGAAGTTTGGACAGATCACGGAACTTAGAGTGAGCGCAACTAAGAACGAGGCAAGTGCATGCACGGGGCATCCCTCCCCTGGCCAGTCTGTGAGTACCGTACCCGCAGGTCTTTCACGACATCCCCGCCAACTGTATTCCGAATAGAGAGCGACAGAGTATTCGGCAGAGCTCTTCCGAAGGAGGGTAAGACTGACGTGGGCGAGACAGGCTGAAAGACGTTGACCTGTCTTAGAGGTCCGTTGATGCGAACGAATTCAAACACTGCAGATACACATAGAGGAGAGACTTGAGAGGTCAAGTAAGTGCTATGGAGGGTATGTCCGTACATCCTGCGACCTGTGCAATATGGACAGAGGGATATATGATTCTAGAGATCTACATATAGAGACACAGTTGACTGCTAGACACATGCACTGCAGGAAGGCATTCCGATAGTCAGGTCTCAAAGAAAACAACCATGCTCGCTTTGACGTTCTACAGTCACAGATCCTTCTCCGTTCTTATACACCTGCCACCTAATCAAATACATGAGCTGTATTGGTGGAGGCATAAACATACATGAACGTATGTATGTATAGCCGAAGGGGGGAGTGAGCATACGTCATATAGGTGATGTGATCTGCTGAAGAGTTTCACTACATACATAGAGTTGTGTACGAAGTAGAAAGAATCTTTAGGCGATTCAAATAGACCGCTACACGTCCCCTCACAGGAAAGACAGGCTTACGTTCGTGCATTTCCCATCCCGTGAGTCTTCCGAGGTGTCTTAAGTACTTGTAGGTAAACCTAAGGAGCGACCTTTGCATCACATGGGGATGTGCCGAGACCATCAATGTCTTCTGAGAGAGCCGGCGTCTAGTTAGTTCGTCTTCGATCTCCTCCGCCCTGGGAAGTTCTTTTTGTTTCACCCGTTCTCTTGTATCCTCGATACCAGCTTCGCCTCTCCCCCCTCTAGATGACCAGAGACCTCCAAGAAAGTTGAACTGAACGTCTGCACAGACTCGGTAGTTCTCCAACACGTTGAAACCCCTGGCTGTTGCTTGTTCCTGGCCGGCAACTGAAGTCCCTGGAGAAGGAGAAGAAGTCGTCGTTGTTTGACGATGATCCTCCATCGTCGGGAAGACAGGCGTCTTTCGGAAGAGACTCGCCGCCCACCTTGTGGCTGCCTCCAGCAGGGATGGTCCTTGAGGAGAAGCGCTTGCTACTATAATAGACTCTTGTATGGTCGTTCTTGGGACTCCTAAGCTTCCAGATGTGGTTCCTCCTGGCTCTCCTCTTAGTGAATCACGAGGTGTATTGTTCTCGTCATCTGTGAAAAGCTCTCCCAAAGACGTTATTGCCGATGATGAGGATGTGATTTCTCGCCCTACTACTCCTCCTCCTCCTGCTCCTTCAGGAGGAAGAAGATAATCTCCCGCCTGTGGTTCAGGTGGAATGATAGTCACATCATTTGTTAACAGATCAGCAGGTTGAGTGGAGATGGCTGATATAGTTGATAAAGGACATGTCCCAGGTGAACACCGAGATCTCGACAAACTCATGGGAGATGAAGGAGATGAAGAAGGGGTCATTCCGGCTTCAAGCTTCGAATCTCCCCCTATACCTGGGACCGTGCGCACTTCGGGAGAAAAGGAGGAATCTGCACTACCTTCGTCTTGGAAAACTACTAAAGAAGTCACCGGAGAGGATATCGATGGTACGGAGAGATTCAAGGTTCCATAGCCCCCAATAGGAGAGCCAGTTATACTCGATGGAGAAGTAAGAGTCGGGCTTGTCTCATCGGGATTCCCGGGGTTAGAATCAAGAAGACTCGCAGGTTTGGTCCTTCCTGTGTCCGTCTCGGAAGTCGGTGTAGATGTAGAGAATGGAGGTGGGGATGATAAATCGAGCTCTCTTTGCATTTGGACAGTCATTGCTCCATCTGCTTTCTTATCAGGATGATCTGGGAATGCGGGAGAAGAAGGGCATGAAGCAGCGGTCCCCTTGAAATCTCTTGATCGACAAGTCTCTTCGTCACCATGGCCTGGTAATGGAGATGTCGTAATTCTTGAAGCTCTTGCCCCTGGAGCCTGCTGAAGGAAATGCCCCTCTCCCGTCCTTCCCATAGCTAAAGGAGACGGAACTAAGACTGTTTGATTTGATACAGGTGAATCGAGTAAGTTTGGATTGAGAAAAGTTGCATGTGCGTGCTGTTGTGGCGATAGCTGTTGGCCTCCCGGAGAAGTTGAAGAGATCACCCGACCAGCGTTACAGGCTGACGATGATGGAGAGGAAGGAGCATCGAGACAAGATGGAGACGGGGGGCATGAGGGACCAAACGAGACAGAGCTGGGTGTCTTAGGAGCTTCGATATGAAATCCACTATCTCCTGCCCTACACTTCTGTGAAGATAACGTCGATCCATTCGTTATAGAACGATAAGCAGCCGCTGGCGCCGAAGATGATAGCGGAGGGAGAGGAGAAACTATACTGCTGGTGTTCTGATAGGTACCATTCCATGCTTGGGAGATCAATTCACACGCTTTACCTAGCGCTACACAATACGGTACATTCTCGGTCCCCTAGAGAGAGATAGACACACCAGCAGCAGGAGGATTTGGATGAACGATCGCAAAAAGGTTTCGAGCCCTTTTGGCAAAGAGGAAAGTAGAGAAACGGAAGAAAAGAGATCGACATTCTACGACACGCCACATACTGCTGAAGCCTTAGATCCACGAACACCCATCTATCTACCTATTTCATTCATCTCGTCTTGGGGAGCACGTGAACTCTGATCTGTATTCCAAAGAGCCACATGTCCCCCTTCTATCACTCCAAGCCCTTTGTTTTCTCCGTAACAGTCGCAAGAGTGGACATTGCAGGGCTGCTGGCTTTGTGAAAGGTCGATTTGGACTCAGCCTGCGTCGACACGGACATCCTACTTCCTTCGTCCTAGCAACAGTAGAGTTTCTCTCTACACACCGACCAAATACAGTGATCGTCCCTTCTTTCCTTACTCCTCGGAGACCAGACTCTTGACCTCCGCCATGAATGAGAGGTGACAGTTCAGCTCGCTCGCTGATATACAGAGCTCCAATACCTTTCGGGGCGTAGATCTTATGGCCTGCAACTGGACGAGTAAATATCAAATTAGATAGTTTCGCAAAGAGCAAGAAAAGTCCCATCACGATTTCATACTTCGTTCCTTATAAGGAAAGATGTGTTCGAAATCGTGTTCTTCTCTTCTTCATTCTTTTCCATCTTTCTACACGCTACACAGCGCTACTTACTTCACCTTTGTATGCACGTACATATGTATATATATGTATGTGTGGATATGCATATAGGTATGTATCTATATTTAGGGACGTATGCATGCACACGCCTTTTCCAGAGTGGTGCACACAACTCATTCGAGTAGAGACATTCTCTCGGTCTTCTATACACCCTGAGGATTGTTTTGGGCCAGAAAACAAATCAAAGAAAGAGTTGAGTATCTATCAGCTCGATTCATTCTTTAGAGAAAGCAAATCTTCCCCCCCCATCGCCAACTAGCGATGACCTTTTTCTGAAGCTCCGGATACCACACAGTAGAATCTCGACTTCGACTGTATCTCCCATCGTTTGATCCTATTTCCTTCTTGTTGACCCGAACTAAGGGGGAAGGGTAGAATAGAAATTACCAAAGAACGAGAGACCAGAGACGGAGACAACCGCCATCTCAGAGGTACACAGATATGAAACAACACGAGAAAGGGGAAAGAGAAATCTTACTTGTTACAAGGTCAGCCCCTAAGGTGGGGATATGTACTGGAACCTTTCCCAAAGCCTGCGAGCAGTCTACATGAAGAAGCGCGCGAGGTGCTTGAGACCGAAGGATCGCGGCGACCTGCCATGAACGAGAGATATGCAAAGAAAAGAGATCTGCATTCTCTTTTTTGTAGACTGTATCGACACCCTCTCATGATCACCTGTCACACAACGTCTTCGACGTATTCAAGCAGATCTTATAAGAGAAAGGTATCAGTAATGACCTTGCTGAAGGCGCGGATGAGAGACGAGACAACAGAGAGATCGGTCTCTGAAAGGACCACATGTCTGATCCAGTACTCGACATGAAAGGGACCTCTTCAGCTATTCCCTATGCCTCTCTCTTTCTCTTTAGAGAAATATATAGATAAATGTTTTGAACGCGGAGTGAAAATCATAGCCACGTGCTTACTTCAGAGACGTAACTAAAATAAGGAAGATACAGTCTCCTGTCTCTCAGACAGAGGGGAAAGAGCATCACCCTCATCGCCTCCAGAAGGAGAGAAACAAGAAGACAGCCTCCAGAAACGCAACACAGCCACGAAACGAGAAGAACCCCCCTTGCGTGTATTACCTCTGTGGTACGTGAAGAGAAGTAAGTCATGAGAAAGATAAAATCCCTAAACTACAGCTTCATATCTCATACTCGCAACTTATATTGTATATCTTCTCCTCTGTATACTCAGACTCCCTACATACGTTTATGTGAAGCACATTAAAGATGGATGGCCAAAACATATAGCCTCCAGGAGACAACAGAAGACTTCGTCTACTTCACCGACTCTCTAAAGGACAAATGACTAGAAAACTCTTCAACCTCCCTCATCATCTCGAAATCTGTCTCTTTACCTCTCGGATCGGCTGTACAGCTCCTATCTCCGCATTAGCATGAGGGAGGCTCACAAGTGCGAGGTGTGTCTGAAGAGATGAGAACAAGAATGACCATCCATCAGGAGGCCTTCCAAGTCGAGAAAGACCTCTAATTGTTTCATTAATGACAGAAAACATCGTGTTCCTTCCTCTTAAGGTAGTCAAGCAAGCCAGTGACCGAATATAAGCACGGTGGAAAGTACCAAGTTTGTATCCTCAACTGCCTTCGAGAGACAAGAAGAACAAAATCAAGACAAGGTGAGATATATGAAAAGCTTAGCTAAGGGACGGAAAACGAAAGCCATAGACATGGATGTGTATCAGAGGGAACACCCTAGTGGCAACCAGACACCGAAGAAACTCGTCGTGAAGATCTATAAATCCATTCCCATACACTAGAGATGCTTTTGCCCCTTACAAATTCACATGTCTCTATGTCTAACTAGCCATGTCCTTCTAGCACCTACCAGAAAATGAGCAATCCTGACTTACCTCACTATCCTTCACAAGCCTCTCAAATGCAGCGAGGTCGAGCACCCCCATCGTATCGACTGGGCAGTAGGCAACCGAGTAAGGTTTCTCAAGTTGCTATAGAAAAGTAAGACAAGACAATCAATGCAAGCCGATGAAGTCCTCTCGATACACACAGGAAGATTCTGGATGGAGAGATGAAATAGACGTAGTAATGAAAGACTAACGGGCGTAGCTTTAGACGTTATGGTCTAAATGGCCTTCCAACTAGGCGGAAACCCCAGACAGATGAAAGCAACGCCAAGAAGGTAAGCAACCTACACAGGTGTGCGTTCATTTTTCTTAACATACGTGGCAGCATGGGTGTCTTAACATGAATCATTTGGACCTGTCTCTTCGACTACGTGTATGACGTCGCTAGCCTTAGCATGAAGATGTCGATGATAGGGAGGGAGAGACGCCCGCCGGCTTGGAGGCCTACAACTCGAACCGTAGGTGTCTGTTTCTATGAACACTCAAGAAAGGATATAGAAGATATGCTGAACCTATGTCTGAATAAATATGTATGGAGTAAAGGTAAGAAGAGTAAATGAACAGGCATATTGAAGAGTATGTGTAGACATGTACAAGGCCGTATATCATCAGCTTATACATAGTATGACCTATACCTATGTGGAGAAGAGAAGAGATCTGTAGATAGGCGAAGTCTCCGACTGGAATTTTGATCGAGATGTCATTCGAGTATAGGAAAGAATAACACAAACATATTTCTACCTAGCTTAATCGCTTGTATCTACTGTTGTCTAGATCTCTTCCGGGAGAGTGAAGAAGAAGAGATCATACCTGAAGATGACGACAGATTTCGAGAACGGCTGGATGTTCAATACGCGTCGTGATGATATGACTTCCACACCCTCGCTTTCTCTGGGATTCTGCGCCTTGTTTGATAGCCCAGTTCAAGCTCTCTTCAAATAAAGACGATAAGACACCAATAGACACAGAGAAGAATGATTCGAGCCATTTTCAAGAAACTAGCTGCCCCCTGCGCTAGGCTAGGACTCATATACCCCTTGTACAGCAAAACAGAAGGAGGTTTCGTGTCAACTATTATATCCCAAAGAACAACACCAGAGTGTACATACACTTCAAAAAGGTGGAATCTCTTTCTACAATTCACCATGCCCTACAACTCTATCTCATATCCCTCTGTCTATACGAATATGTCTATGCATCGATATCTGGCCTCTAAATTCGGAGTTACATGTACACCTCTAGAGAATCCTTTCTATAGCATAGGTAGAAAAGTCTACCTATCCGTGTAGACCACACTCCACATGTACCCGCGATATACATCCATCCCGAAGTGAAGGTACCTGTAGCTCCAGATGTGAAGAAAATCGTCGAAGAAGAGACGCCTAGACATTCGGCTACTCGAGAACGAGCCTCCTCTAAAGCAGCCTTATTGGTAAAGCCACGAGCGTGACCGCTCCCTGGATTACCAAAGAGTCCTGAGAGAGAACGACAGTAGAGATGATATATGAAGACATGTATGTGATTGGGAGGAAAAGGTCTATAGCGAGAGTTATCTCCTTCACGACTGTGTAGGCGGAGACGAGACAACGACGAGATAGAAGGGAGACGTCCGGAGCATCCAGGTTAGGAGGGTGTGGAAAAATAACGTTGGAACTTCGCATGAGGATTCCTCGTGATATAAAGAGTCAATTCAGCTCCTTGTTAAGGAATGAATACACGCTTATGGCACCCTATGTATGTCTATATAGAGTAGGGTAGGGGGTACTCCCCGTATGCTAACGATTGCTCTTGCTCTGGGAGTTGCTCTGAGGCAGTTCGACTATGTTCGAAATGAGATTTCGCTTCGTTCATATCCATAATGTACATGTTCGGTCACCCCTAGCCACAATGGCAATCAGCTTTCCAACATAGCGTAGAGAAGGAGACAGGAGACAAGCACTTGTCTAGCCGAGGTGAAGCTATAGATCGATGTTGGTATAGAACAAGATCACCTAGCCAGGGGCTGTCACATCATACACAATACGAAGGGAGATCTACGCATCGCATGCGGATTGCCGATATCCTCAGGCGAAAAGTCGAGAAGTAGAAATGTGTAAGAAAGGGTCATCTGAGATAGATGCTTACGTCCAAAGAAAGGCATCATTTCGTCGAGAACTCGTGGGTCAACCACCGTCGAGCTATTGCAATCAAGATAGATAGGGCCACCCCTAAGGCCTCTACTCCATCGTCTAGCTACATCATCATATGTCTCTCCTTCTCGTCGATATGTGTGTTGAGAGCTTCGATCTGGATCATCCGGGGGCACTTCATACCCTCCCGTCGCCCCCCGACTAACAGTTGAACTCGCCGGAACGTCGGGGAGTGAAGAAGATCTAGCTCCTTCCCTTTCTCCTTGAAGCTCTTCTACTTGTTGGGGGTGAAAAGACGAAGAAATAGGAGGAGTCAGGGCAGGAGAAAGCGCAGCTCCTTCCATCTTTCAGCTGTTCTATCAGATAGACAGATAGATGCTCGTCCACGGAAAACCCCTTCTCCCCCGTGGTTGTCTTGTCTGCTTTTCGAAGTTTCTTCTCTCTTTTCCTAGCCTCAAACCCTTCCCCTGTGTCTCCAGAGAGATACTTAATTTCAAAGAAAAGAACTCAATGGCAGTTTGGACTCTCAGCCCGAGACCAAAGGAAAAGAGGAGGGGCTGCAGACGACCGGAGGAGAGAATAGGGGTGGGGGGAGGGGGGCGAACTAGCAGGAGACAAAAGAGATAAAGGAAAGCAGGGAGAGACGGTTAATTATATGAGGAAAATTTAGAGATGCAATGTTTGAATAGAAATGATTGGGAAGAAGCGGATGTATGCGTGCAAATAGATGCAAAGGCACTCACTGTTCTTCTTTTAGAGATGCAGAGTCGTCTCTCGCATCACGAGGAACTCGAATACTGCGTCGTAAGGCCGCCCCCCTGACCTCGCCAGCCTGAATGAATGAATGACGAACGGCTTGGACAGCGAACGATCGAATCGCGGCGACAGGTTTGGTGTGGTATCGTCCGTTGTCTGGTGAACCTCCTCATTATACAACATCGACGAATATACAAAAGAACCCGTCTGGCGGACGGGGATACCTGATTGAGTAACGAAGAAAGCAGGAGAAACCGGTTTGGAAGAGGCTGCTCCAGAACATCATACCACACAGGACTGACTCGGGTTGTGCTGCCATCCTAAGACGCCCGTCCTCTAGGAACAAGAAGATGCAAGCTACCAAGCAAGCTGTCTTGGAGAGACGCTTGAGGGGTCAGGGACCCAAGGTCAGATAAGCGTCCGCCGGCGCGGCGTAGTAGAGCCTATCTAGCCACACTGTTGCTGAGCGCGCGGGCCATCGCCTATTACTACGCCTGTGGCCCCCCCGCCGCGGGGCGTGAGGGGGGGATGATCATCCTCTGCTTAAGGCAGGGAAGAATAATGCTTCCCATTATGATGACACTGTGTTTCAAAATATAAAGTAGACACGTTCAAGTGATCACCCGTCCTACACACGCCGGCATGGCGAAGTAAAGACCATGGGGGCTGCGAACTGGACAGAACACACCCCAGGAATGAGTTTAGACCGCAGTTCGTCCGTTCTGCACATCATCCCGTCACTCACTGTGGATGGAGATCGCATGCAGTTCGGATCTGGCGCTGCCTTGCAAGAAACACATCGCGAGATGCGACGAGCCATTCCGGGGCTTAGAAGCTTAGAGAAGAAAAGCGGAGGTCTTTGAGGTACCACCGGCGGAGTCTGTATCCGCGCTTTTGGAGCCAGGCCTATCTTTCTCAAACCGAATCCCCGTCTCTTCGTGGCTCAGAGAGATGAGCGGCAAAAGAGTCTTCCAGTAGCCGGGGACTTCACGTTCTTTCAGCCTGACTGCGGGCGACTTCTGTTATATTCACCTTTAGACTCTTTCTCTGATACCAGTTTCGATGCCTGCTGTACGTACACCTGAACTCTTCCGTCTACGCTTGACTTCTGTCAACGCCTGTCTGTACCCAACCCGCCACAAGCGCCTTCTGATCGGGAGAGAGAACCTTTGTCCCTGAAACGCGTTCTTTCTTTGTGGCTCGGCATCACTCCATCTTCTCTCTTCACTCTCTTCTGAAGTTTCACGCCCTCTTTCCTACACGGTATCGAGAACGGAGGTGTCATTCCTGCTGCGCCGCTCTAAGCTCGTGCAGCCTGGCTTGTCTCGCCTCCCCGGCAATTCTTCTCTCATTCCGCTACTTTAAATCGTCATTCAAGACGATATTCTCTTTTCCGCTCGTTCTTGCTCTCCTTCATTGTTCTCGCGTGCTCCCGCGCCACTCCTTCTCGAGTCCCTGCGTGCTTGCCCCTCCAGTAGTTTTGCTGGGTATCTCAACATTGTCTTTCGTCCCGTCACGCTCATCGTACACCTGCCTGCCTTCCTTTCCCCGTTTTCAGCATCTCATCATCTTTAAACAGCTCTTTGCTTTCTTCTTTTCATCTCCAACGCACATTCCGTCAGAGGTAGGTAGGCAGGCATCGACTCCCGGCTGACTCTATTTTGAGGCGTCCTCGCACCTTTGAGAAGAGAGAGAAATCTCTTTTTCATCTTCTTTCCTCGTCATCCACAAGCCTTTTCACCATGTCTCAGTCATCTGGGAGCTGGTCTAAGGGACCTCCGAAAGAGCCTTCTCTTCCTCTCTTCATAGAAAGGAAAATACGAGCCTTAGGAGGAGGCCAGATGCTTCAGGGAGAGGCGAAGAAAAACCCAAGTGATTGGAGGTGGTTTCGAGATGTTAATGTCTTCTTAGAAGAAGAAAAAATCCGTTTCTATCCAAGATATAAGCGCGAGGCTCTCCGGACAGTAGAGGATCCTGCCAAGTGGTGGACTTTAATGCTTCAGGTAAACAGAAAGAAGAAGAATAAATGCCTTTATAAGAACGGACACGAACAGTTGGAGATCTCTCTGGGTCTCCTCACTAGTCTCATCGTCATTTTCTATCGCCACGATGGATGCGGTGTGTGCTTGCACCTTCTTTCTTTTGAGTTTCTCAACGGAAGGAACAGACACGAAGCAAGGGAGAGAAAGAGAAGGAGAGAGGGAGAGGAGGTCGGCATGACTGTGCAGTGTTAGAGTGTGTAGTTTGTTGTCTTTTCTTTCTGTTGCATGCAATACACCCAAGTCTCATGGTCGCATTCACGAAATAGAAGGGAGTTTTCTTTTCTCAAAACTTTGTCAAGATGTCTGTGCGACTTGATACTGCTTGAGAGGTTTAGTTAGCCACTGGAAGATAAAAGGCCTCTGAGGTGTATGTACACCTCATTGCTGCTCTCTCAGCATCCTGCATTTTGCAAGCTTCGTGTACACATATAGACAACTCCCTGTCCTTGGCGTATAGTCAGGTGACTAAGGAATTTTTCGATTTCTTTCTTTTTCTTTACTTCTTCTGTAGAGATTTATGTGTATAAGAAGGTCGCATCAGCACATATACTCCCTGCTGTATCGGTGTATAGAAGAGACACTGGTAACGTTATGTGTGCCTATGAATGTGTATCTATCTCTGTGTCTTTCACAGTACTGTAGGGATCTAGAAGCGCCTTTATCTCCAGAGGGGAGCTCGTCGGTACTCCCTCACACCATCGAGAATCGGTTTCTCCTTTTAGATCGTCTAACGACTGTCGCTATAGGAGATATCTATATGGATGCGATTGAAGGTAAAGAAGGATTCTCTCGCTAAAAGAAAGAGAGATGAAAGAAGAAGCAATTCAACAAGAACACAATGATGGAACGACACACAACAGAAAGAAAAAGAAAGCAATAGAGACACAAAATGCTACCCATCTGTATCGTCTCTCAGCCCTCTCTAACCCGTCTATATATCTTTGATCTATCTGTCTATCTATCTATCTATCTTTATCTACCTATCTCTCTTTAATTTATCTATCTGTCTATCTATCTTTAGTCTGTATTTATCCATCTGTCTGTCTATCTCTGTTTTCTCTGTCCGTTACTATCATCTACTTCTTGAGTGGACTCAGACAGTGGTGTGTACTTTCAGTTGATTGCCCTCCTTCCTTCCTAGACTTTCTTTTGTTTCTTTCTGTTCATCCTGTGCCAATCATCATTAGATACAGACTCTCTAAGACCAATGTGTATGTACACTCCATACAACTGTGTGGAGATAGCTAAAATAACGTCTTTGTTTGGTGTATAGAAACATTGCTTGAAGTCTCTCCTAGCTCACATCCCCTACTAGACTCACCCTCCTTCTCACGTCTCTCTCTCTCGCACAACTGATCCCACATCCTCTCCTGAAGAAAGACTTTTCCTCCTCTGCCTTTCTCACTTCTCTCCCCTCTTCTCAACACGCCCAGGCGAAGAAATTTCTACACGTGAAGAGGAGACTTCCCACTTAGAGGGAGAAGAAGCTCTATCGCAGCCGGAGGAGAGACACTCGGGGGCGTCAACAGGGACAACTGCTGAGTTTGAGAGAAATCTTGTGTCTCTTAAGCCTTCTATCAATGACTTTCTTCGTCACTTAAATCTACCCCCTTTAACACCCTCCTCGTCGACAGATGAGATTTTCAGCGCTCTTAAGGTATGTCCTAGAGAAGAAGAAATAAGAGGGCTTGTCGTTTCATCTCTCCCCTTTAAAGACGCCCACTCCTCCTCTTCTTCTTTTTGATAAGAATGTTTAGATCTATCTCTATAGGTGAATAGAGAGAGTGAAGATAGATAGGCAGATAGATAGATAGATGGAGAGGAGGGGGGGGTATGTGAAGTAGTGATGATACTGAAGAGAGGTAGGGAGTGAAGAAGAAGTGGTGCAGAGGAGTTGTTTTCTCGTCTATATGACGATATGGCAGGAGTTGATCGAGTGCGAAGCCTTGGGTCTTTTCATGTCTATATGAGAGATGTTTTGGATGCTATGTACAAGTATCGACATATACTGGATAGAGATATGTAGGTTTGTAGACATGCAACCTGAGAAGGAAGAAGATGTGTAAGAAAGAATAGACCATCTTTTCTAGCTGGAGATCTTAAGACATGAGTCGATTCCTCATTCAAGGCGGCCTTCCTTTTTCTCTCTCTATTCTATTAGATCCATTCTCTTGGAGGTTCTCTCGGGGCGCACGTCTCCCAGCAGCTCTTTACGTCTCTTCATTTCTCTTCAAAATCTTCGATGAGTCTTGGCGATAGAGACTTTCCATTATAATCCCAAGCACATATTACACAGAGAGAGAGAGAGAGAGATGGCGAGGGGGGGTAGATTTTCTCAGGTTCTCCTGGCTGTAGGAAGGGTTCTCCCTTCGCGTGAGAAGGTCTACACAGAAAGAGAGGATGTCTCACCAACACTCCGTGTGGCTTGTTAGACATCTTCATGTGTCTACAAATGTGTCTATAGTTACACCTCATCTTCTTTATGTGTGGGTTCTTCTTCGGCCTGCCCTTGCGTCCTTCTTCTCTGTAGAGGGATTTTGCATTTTCTCTGTCTTCTTTGTGTCTTTCTCTCTAGGCGATCGAGACAAGAATCTGTTGTCCATCAGTGTCTGAGAAGGAGAGAGGCAATGAAGATAAAGAGAATGTGGATATCCTCTTAAAGACTTTACCTCTTGGGTATCCTTCTACAGGAAAGAAAGACGGAGAAGACAACTTCTTCAGATCTTTTCTATGTGGATTGAGAGCCGTCCACGTCGTTCATATGCGTGAGACGCAAGCACAAATCAATCGATTGATTGAAGCTCTTCAAGTTATAACGGCTAACCCTGCTACTGACACCAGACTAGGTCGTGTAGGTGTATAAGGAGTTACGAGTTGGCTGTGGTGTACATACACCCAACAGTGATGAGGAGGTGTATATCTTGTTGGATGATGCTGTATGTATATGTAACCTCCTCTCTATCTTTGTCTATCTATCTATCTTTAATCTATCGTTAATCTTTGTATCTATCTATGTATCTATCGATCTTCAGTCTATGTCTACAGTTATTTCTAGACATGTGAGTTTTAATTGTAAAAGAAAAGAAGAAAATCTCGAGAAAATGGCAAGGATAATGAAGTTTACTGGATTGTGGCAAAAGAAAGAAAGAGAAAGAATGAAGAAGAAGAAGAGGGAATGTCTCCGAAACTCTTTGAGAATCGGGTGAGGCAGTGAGATAGGAGTGAACATCCCCACACTGCCTCCATCCAGTTATAAATAGATAGATAGATAGATAACTAGTCAAGATAGATAGCTAGATACATAGATAGAGAGATAACTAGCTGTTTACCACGCTAATTTCCTATCTATCTATATATATATATATATGTAGCTGTTTCTAACTAACTAACTATCTATCTATCTATATACGATCAAAGGAAAGAAGAGAGATTTTACAGGGGAGGATGAAGCGAAAGAGTCCATAGTTTCCTAGAGAGAGAGCGAGGTGAAAAAGAAAACTTTTCTCAGTCAAGATAAGAAGAAGAAGTGGAGAGAGAGAGATTGAGAGGAGATATCTGCTATTTCGGTGTCGAAGCTAATGGAGAGGGGGGTAGAAGGGTAGGCAATCCGCTAGTAAGTCGCAGGACCGGAGACAGTCAGTCTCTCCTGTATCGAGACAGATGTGAAAGATGGATAATGTTTAAATTTGGAAATAGTAAGAAGAGAAAAGGTAGAGTAAAAGATCTCCTTCATTCATATGATGGATAGGTCTACAGACATCTATATGATGGATAGGTGTAGAGATATCTATATGTAGATATAACTAGACAGTCCGGACAGCTTTTCGCCTTCTTCGCTCCTAAGTGCTTTTTATCTTGATCTTTGAGAGTGCGGGTCACTAAGAAGTTGCAGCTAGCCAAGCGTTCATTGTCTCCATGTAGACAGACACTTCCTCCTGTCTTATTCTTCTCCTTCATAGACTCAGTAGCATAAGTCAAAAAGAAGGAAAGAATTCGAGATATGTTGAAGTAGCAGAAGAAGAAACAGTGTATGGCATGTACAGGAGGACAGCAGGCAAAACTGCGGCACAAAGACCTCCCACACTGTCTCTCTCTCTGTCTGTACATGTATCTGTAGAGATTAGTAGACAGATAGATACACCGAAGGTAGACAGGGAAACAGATCTAGATAGATAAATAGATAGATAGACGAGAGATAGATATATATAGATGGATGGATATATGCCTCCTCCTCCTACTGAATCCCATGATGGATCGATCTAAAGTGTTAGGAATGATGTTGACGCATGCAGTAGATTCTTCCTTTGCTTTCTTCTTCTTGGAGGCAAAAAATTGTTTCATCCATAATTACTCGCCACTTCTTCTTTTTCTTCTTTGGTCTTCGATGGACGCTTCTTTCAAGAAGGTCTCATCTATCATTCATTCTCATTTCTCTTCCTTTCTTCCATCATCTTATGATGGATCTACTACTCCTATTCTACTGTGAATACAATGGTAGCAACGACTCCTCATGTTACGATCCACATTAGTAGAACTACTTTCCCTCAAGCAGCAAAGTCTCGGGTGCAGGACATCTACTATCTAACTATTTCGGAGATGGTCGATTCGAGACAGATAGACTCAAGGTCGAGAGATAGAGATAAGCTGACTATACCTATAGATCTATCTGTACACAGTTGTACGTATCTATCTGTCTATCTTTTATCTATCTTTAATCTATCTATCTATTCTGAATTTGAATGCGGTGATCTACGGCGGGAAGCATCTGTGTGACGTCGAGGTATGTGTATTTCTTGTGTCTTATGTAAGACCATTTCTTCTTCTTCTTTGGCACTAGCATGAAGATGAAGAGAAAATGAAGAGGAAGAGATCTTAAAAGAGAAGAAGTGAGACAAGCCTCTCCTTTGACCCGAGAAATCATGAGAGAGGATAGAGAAGGAAGGGAGAAAGATAAAAAAGGGGCGGTCATATGAAGAAAAACGAAT
This sequence comes from Cystoisospora suis, assembly GCF_002600585.1. Lineage (NCBI taxonomy): Eukaryota > Apicomplexa > Conoidasida > Eucoccidiorida > Sarcocystidae > Cystoisospora > Cystoisospora suis. The sequence goes on from NW_027153234.1 coordinate 75,880, forward strand.
CGAGAGAATGACGCATTTCTTTTCTTGCTTCTATCGTTTCATGACGAGGGGAGAACAAACATGAAGGGACTGACCCGACCTTCTTCCTTCGAGAATTCCTTCCTGTCCTCTCCCCCTGTTCACATCCCTTTCCTATCCTCCTTCCACATGCTCCTGCCCTCTACACGTCATAATAATACATCTCGTCGCTCTCTTTCTTTCTTCTTGTATAAAGTAGCGCAAGAGAGAGAGATATATATATGCATGCAGCTAGCGTTCGTAAGTACTCAAGTAATCAAGTCTCTATCCCACCTCTACGACGTGAAGTCTGTAATGAGAGAAAGACTTTATCTGTTGATGCCTGGTGTATATACACATCTCTCTATATACATTACATAGCTAAGCTATCTGTCTATGTAGTGTAGAAAGTGTGGTGCATATTTCTCTCAAAATGCAGGGAGAGGAGATGTGTAAACGAGAAGAGACGTTTCTGAAGAAGACTTCCTGTCATCGACTATCACTCATAAGAAGAAAGGGAATTCTCCAAAGAAGTCGAGACACGGACGAAATGAAGCAAAAGAAGTCCTCCTCCCAAAACGCAACTGGTGGAGGACTTCTACGACGGAACGAAAAGAGAGAAAGAAAAGAAGACAAGAAAACGAAAAAGAAAATTAAGATGAGAAAGACACATCGTTGTCAAAGAAGAAGAAAAGAAGGTACGAAAATATCATTCATTCATTCATTCCAGCTTGATCTATCGTCATTTCTATCTTCTTCTTCTTCTCCTTCTTCGATCTCCCCGACTGCATGGATTCTATCTTGGGGACATTAGCAACTAGAATTATCGCAAGAAGAAGAAAACGAACCGTAAACTCATCACACACGAAGAATAGCCACCTCCACGCTTTGCACGTCCATCCATCCATCCATATCTGTCTATATATCATTATAGTAGATAGATATAGATATAGACAGATAGATAGGTGGATAGATAGATCGAACAAAGATTATGACGGCATAATAGCAGGATAAAAACATAATTACTCATAGATGTGTATACATATATATATATATATATATGTATATATCTTTATCATAGGTGTGTATATCTATGTATATGATACAAAGAGAGAGCGTTTATTTTGAAAATGGTACCACCCCCTTTTGGATCAAGTCGTCTCTTCTTATCTCCGTCTCTCTGTCTCTCTCTCTCTCTCTGTGCGCATCTATATACAGACATAGATGTCCATATAGATGGATAGATATGTATAGAACGGTGAGGTGTACATACACGAGGAGGCTCCAGGTGAGCCTGTTCACCACGTCAAGAATTTTATCTCTTTCTTCTTCTACTTCTTCCTTTTACGAGAAATCTATTCTTGGAGATCGATGGGATCTTGAGGAGATTCCCATTGTCGGTAGAAGAATCGACATAGGACAAAAGGAGTTAAGAAGTCGTCTATGTATCCTGACCATGAAGAAGATGATAAGAATACAGAAAAAGACAGATAGAGAGCCTAAACCGAGAGATAGAGGTCCTCGGTCTTCTTCTTCTTCGCCTCTTTCTCACTCCCCTCCCTATTCCAGTCAAGCCTCATGATTCTCCTCCTCCTTCCCCTCTTCCTCATCTTCTTCTCTCATCCTCCAGCAACATCCCTCTTCCTCTTCTTCAATCAAGGGGGCCGGCCAGTCAGTCATCCTCTTCCTTCCCTCCTTCCTTCCTTGCATTCATCTTCACCATCCACGCGTGTCCTCCAAAATCTCTATCCTCCATAGTCCATCCTCTCTTTCTTATTCTTTTCCTTCGTCTCATCCCCTCCCTCCCCTCCTCTTCATCCACATGACGAAAGCCAGGTAGATACATAGATAGATTATCTCTTCCATCACCCCCCCTCACGTATCCCTCCATAATGCCTTCCTTCATCCTCGCCGATCCATTCATCCCCTTTTCCTCCCCCTCTTTTCTTTCTTTTCTTACGAGGCTGCTGCACGTATAAGAGGAGCACTTAAAGGATAGACGGGAGTGGTATAGGCGATTTCGAACTCTTGTATGAAGGGCTCTGAAGGGACCCCCAGGCTATCCAACTCGGAGTCCCCCCATGAACTGGCATTATGGAGATCTCTCGGCTCAGGCGTTCTTCGTGTTTCTTCTTGGGTCTTCTTGAAGGTTTGGGAAGCTCTCTTCAACAGACTGTCCTTAAGACGACCACGCTTTTCCCACCAATTCTTGAAGGGTTTACTAAGCCATCGTCCTAGACGTGTAAAGACATGTTTGACCGCCATTTCGAATTGAAGAAGGACCTTGATCTCCGACTTGAGAATATTCCATACAGACACGACGACCATAGGAAGCATCATATACGGAGCAATCCCCGCAAACAGTCCCACCTTCAACACGTCTTGGGTCGCCACTTTGGCGGCATTCGTTGTCGCTTCTGCAATGGCCTGGGGAGCACATGACGTCCCTAAGAGCTCGTTATTCACGCATGAGACAGGCGGCGCGGCTCCGATGTCTTCCATATGTTGAACGATGTCCGTCACACTTAGGAGGGAGTATAACGAGATGGTGCCTAAGGTTAACATGCCTAAGATGGCTTGGAGGCGAGCTTTTCGTCTTTGTTCCATCCAATCCTTGATATAATTGCCATAATAAGGAGCTTGCATGTAAAGAGATGTCCCAAGGTGCGGATTTCCCATAGCGGTATTGACTTGACCTGCAAGCTTCATCGCATTGGCAAACCACGTTGCCGCTCCATATTTCATTTGATGGAGATGCTTCTTCGACGTTTTGTCAAGAATATTATCAAAGAAATCCACCTGGACCGATAAACTGAATCGGAAGGTATTGACGTGATGGCGATCATTCAATCGTTCTATTTCTTTATTACTGGCGAAATCTTTCTCATATCCTTTGAGCTTTCCTGGATTCTGCAGATTCGGTAGGACGAATGAAAGAACTAATTTCCATAATGCTTCACAATGATCCATACACATCGATAATTGAAACTCTTTACGTCGCTCTTCATCCGAGAGATAGGCATAGTCATGGTGGATGGTAATGAACCCTTGATTGCGCTCTATCGCCGCCTCCCGCCCAGATTTGCGTACTTGTGCGTCGGCCGCACTAATCGTATCATATCCCGGGATACGTGTATAGGCCCTTGTATGGGTCGCCACAACATCCTTGACAATTTCAACCCATCCGTCGGTAATGAACTGATATAATCGATCATTCTTAACGACTTCTGCTACATGATTAATCGCACGACAGATCTGAATGACCTGCTTTATATCAATCTTCACCCCAAACCAGACCGCATACTCGCTCTGCTCATTCATGCGAAGTAAAGACATGACAAAGGACTTTATCGCACGCCCTGCACGCCTAAGCAATCCTTTCTTGCCATGGACACGTGACGCGATACGACCTAGAAAGATCGTCCCTTCACTTTCGGCTAATAAACGGTCACGTGAATCTTTGATTAACATGGCTATAGGATCATGAGCTTCTAAGGCCGCACGACCATAAGGATGCTTAAGATAGCTATCATAAGCATCCACCCATTTCGTATTAAGCTGGCTATCCCATTGAGTCAGATCAGGAATAGGGATGTTGCCAAAGGTCGTGTTTGCGGGAAGCTTCTCTCCTTTAGATAAACGTCGCTTCAGATCTTCTGGGATACCATGCTCCGCCCAATTCTTAATTAGCGTATCGGTATGACGTGCAACGCCTTCTTTATGAAGGTAATGGCGAGCCTTCTCCGTCGGGGTTTTGATCGAAGGTGGTCTCTCGTCAAGAGAATGATACATCGAAGAATTCTGGTTCACTGCAAGATTCGCTTGGGTATGGGTGATAAAGTCAAACGCCGTTAAGATGCCCGAAAGAGCAGAGGGATCCAAACTACGTAAAAGAACTGAAAAGAAACAAAGGGAAAGAGAAAAAGAGAAAGAAAGAAAGAACATACAATAGATATATATATATATAAGAATACCAATAAGGAAAGATAGAAAGACAGAACATAGGAGATAGACAGAATCAAGCTAGATAGATAGATTAAAGATAGATTGAAGGTAGATCTAAGATAGATAGATAGATAGATTAAAGATAGATAGATGGATAAACTAAAGAAACATAGATAGGTTAAAGATAGATTAGGGACAGATAGACAGATTTCAGATAGGTAGACGATACAGTGCCAAGATCGAGTGTGATGATGGATAGGTTCGTGATGGGTGTATTGAGACATCGATTGTATCTAGATCAATCGATGGTGGATGGCTTACGATGCTTGGCTTCTGTGGCCATTTGTTTGTGGTTGAAGCCTTTCATAAGTTTCTTAAGGGTGGTCGGGGCCCATTTCGATTGCAGAATTTTAAGAGCTCTTTTACTCCGGCTGACTCGAATGTGTTGCTTATCATTCAAGGCTGCTGGATCTGTACAAGATAAGACAGAAGCAGACATTGACAAGCCAATCGTAGGCATGCAAAACAAGAGTGAGAGAGAGATACTGTACAAGCTAAAGTGTGTTTAACGAGCTTATATGCATATGTACATTCATATACATACATGCATATAGCTAACTGCATGTCTAGATATCTATCGGTATGTATAGACCTATCTGAATATCTATATCGATATATACACGTGTGCGTGCGAATATCATAGAGGAGGGCACCATCGATAAAGGAAAACCGTAGATGAGCCACCAGCCATTCTTACCGATTCAGTCTAGAAGTGTATAGAGATATAGAGCTATGTATAGTACATACATATATACACGTGCATGACTGCATCTATCTATCTATATCTATATATATATATATGGAGTTAGGTCTCTCTACAAGATACATACAGATGGTAGTCTGTTTTGTGATGGTCCTTACCTCGTTTACAGACACGGTCAGATATCCGTACCGAGTGTCTTATTTAAACATACATACGTATAGATAGATATTGATACATACATAGACAGATATACACATGCGAGAAGAGAGAGTGAGAGAGAGAGAGACTACTTACCAGGTCCGGAGAGAGCAAACCGAAAGAGGAAGAGATTATTTATCGCCAATGGATCGAAGTTACACCAGTCATGATAGAATTTCACTTGGCCTGTCCTCATAAAGGCCATTAAAGATCTCTGAGAAGCCGGGAGATTCCTTCCTGCGCTCATCTTTGTATACTGCTGAGAAACGAACTGACGCAAATTCGAAAGATACGAACCTCTCTGGGCGCACGACGTCGACCCTGACAACACAAAGACACACATATCGTACACAAGGGGATAGACATATACACATCAAATGTCTAATGTAGACATAGAACTAGCTATCTATCTATATCACTAGGAGATCCGACGTGTACAAGGATGATATTTATAGAAAGATCAAGATATATATATATATATATATGTATATAGATACGTGCGGGGTATGTCCGTCATGTAGATCTTCATAGTTTGTATGGAGGTCCATCTATCTATTCATCTTTCACGTTTAGTCTTTTCTTATCTCTCGCGTAGCTTCTGCCTAGGCTTGAGACACACCATAGACCTCCATATATTTCATTTGACTCTTTAAGACTCAAGAAGAAGAGAAATCATGTATACCCCCATTCTCACCTCGAAGGGAGAGGAGGAGCACACGCAATAAGAGATATTCATATACATATATATATTGATATACATTAGAAACATCTTGTGTGTGACCCCCCTGTCTCTGTATCTGTCTATGTAGCTAGCTATCTATCTATCTATTTATCTATTTAGCTATTAATTTAGGTATCTATCCAGAGAGAGAGAGGGACACATTGAGGCTCCCAGCCAGGAAATAGATAAAGATAGATAGATCAATAGATAGGTCTTTCACTCTTTCCTTTCTCCTTCCATGTCCTTCATACATCAACCAACTATGGACGTACAGAAGAAGACACCTCCATATATACTCACATATATATAAATATACGCCTCTCTCTATACATACGCTTTAGGATCTTTCTTTCCGGTTCTTTTCTTTTCTATCTTTCTATCCTTACCATTAAGATAGAGAAAGATCGCCATATTAAAGGCCTCCGGATCTTGTTCAGGGATAGCCCGTTTGAAGCGAGATGCTCGCACTTCTCCAAGATAAGCTTGTCGGGCGGAGACATACTTTTGAAGTTTCTCGCGAATCTCCGACACACGCAGACCGCTCGATGTACCCCCGAGGACCCCAAACGTCGTCTTGGACTTGACCACTAGCAACACAAAAGAAAGAAAGAAAGAAAGAAAGAGATAGGAAGAAAGAGATAGGAAGAAAGAGATGGAAAGGAAGCGAGAGAAAAGAAAGAAAGTACGAAAGGAAGAAAGATGAAGAAAGAGAAGGAAAGACAGAGGATTAACATGGGGCCTCTAGCACAGATGTTGAAGGTTTGTTCGTTGTCTTGGCTCGCGACAAGTGAAGTTCACTATATATCTATATGTATATATATCTTTCTGCAGATATAGGTGACCAGCTATGTATCTATCTATTTATGTCTATCGATCCAAGGTCTCTCATAAGGACCTCCTTCATCCAGATAGATTAACATATATAGAGATCAATAGTTCGGTAAATGTAAATATGCACACGACTCTCTACAGACACATAGACATAACGGGTATCCCTACTAGACATGTGAAGAGAGACAGACATATACATATATACATATGTATATGTAGTATAAGATAACCTTAGAACGATAGGAACAAATTCTCAATCTGCATCGTGTAATACATATCTATAGATATCTATAGATATCTACCGGTAAATCTATATGTGTATAATACATCCATAGAGATCTATAAACTCATACGTCACTACCCCCCTGGACAGCCACATGCCACGAGGTAGATAGATAGATATGTCTCTTTCTATTCTTTCGATAACTTACGGTCATCGTAGCGTTTGAAGAAAAAGCCCTTCGTCTTTGCCATGAACTCTCGAGTATCATACCATAGAGACCGCTCAAGGACTGTACATACACCACACACACACAGACAGACAGACAAAGCACATATAAAACATAAGTAAACAAACAATTGAATGTCCTGTATACAAATATATATTTTCTTTCACGCACATATACATATATATATATTATATGTATATGTGCGTGAAAGATAGACGAGTGGATCGATTAACGATAGGTCGATAGATATCTATGTATATGTATATACATATATATATAGATATAGATATATGGATGTATATATATGTGTGTATATGCTATATTATTTTCTGTAGTAGCAACTCACAGATCTGTAGACAACTGCCCCCGTTTGAAAAGAACACAAAGAAGACAAACAAGAGAGCCTATTTCATTCATGAATAGATGTAGACGAGACGAGAATAGAAACAGAGGGGGAGAGAGAGGGAGAGAGAGAGAGGTTTCTTCTTCTTACTTTCAGCGTATGCAGAAGGGTCCGCGAGGAGATCCCCCCACTGTGAAGACCAGGTACGAAGAAAAGGAGCGAACGCCACCTGACCTCGAATAGCCCCCACTTGGCCGCTACCTGAAGGAAGGAAGGAAAATGAAGAGAAAGAAAGAAAGAAGGAAAGAATGAAAGGGAAGAAAAGAACGAATGATGAAAGGCGATCGTAAATGAGAGGCTTGAAGATAGACTGAGTGGAAAAAGGAAAAACCTATGCAATAGATACATGACACCATATACAGATCCATATAGATATAGATATCCATATATGCATACAGAGATAGATATACCTCATATGACTAGATTCGAATAGGAGAGCAGATAAATAGCTAACTGTCAAGACGAGAGATAGATAGGGAAGAATCACATCCAGTTCAACCTCCTTTATAGCTTTCTACCTATCCCTAAATCTATCATTACATGCACAGCTCTTCTCCCGATACCCGCATGAGTGTATATATATATATATATAGATCATCCATTTTCATTTACTCCTTTCTTTCTTTCTTATCCATCTACAAGAAGTCCACCTGCATCTATATCTATCTATATATATATATATATGTGGATACTCATATACATGCATATATATATATATATATATGTATACTTTCGTACATATCTGTAGATCGATAGATAGATTGAAGTGGATTAAAAAAAACTTTTCGTTATTATTAGACTGACATATACATATACATATATATATACATATATATATAGATATATATAGAGATATATAGATCTTTCGATTTAGACTGACTGACCATATCCTGTGAGAATGTTGAAGGCTTTTTTGGTCTTTAGATTTTCTTTCTGTTCATGTTCGGCGAGGGCTCGTACAGGGTAGAGAATCGAATCTTCATAGCTACACACGGGCGCCATGCCCCTACATATACGAGTCTGGATACGCCCACTATTAGTCGCTGGATCAACGAGAGGCTCTACAGGAATCTTATACTTCTGAAGCTCTTCAATCACATCTGTATGAGCTGAAAAAGAGAGGAAAGAGAAAGAAAGAAAGAACGAAAAAGAGAGGAAAGAGAATAAAGAGACGCCATCAAGGCTGGCTTGTATATTCACTTTATACTTCATCTTGAAGGGTATAGATATAGTTATATCTTTCTCGTTTTGGGAGTAGGAAGAAAAAAGACGCTAAAGATAAAGAGTGTAGAGGTACCGTGGCGTGTCTTGGCGCCGTATCATGCAGATATATATATATATATACAGATATAGATATACATATAGATGTACATACACGTGTATATATGGAGGTGCATATACATGAGAGAAGAAAAAGAAAGTTAGATAGGAAGATAGATAGATAGATCTATCCCACCCTCGTTAGAATAAGAGAGAAAGTATGTTAACCATAGAGACACTTAGACCTGAAGCCTTTCATTCATGATGTACCCCCCCCTTTACACTCTTATCTTGTTTACTATAACTCCTAACCTTCATACATATGTATACATATGTATATATA
>NW_027153234.1:85224-85511 GCF_002600585.1 Cystoisospora suis
AAAGATAGATAGATGGATAGCTACTACATTCTTCTTTCTCACTTTGTTGTATTCCATTGAGTAGGATTTCGAGAGCATCACATAGATGTCTTTGTGTAGGCGGCATATCTTTGTTTCGATGCTTTCTAGAAGCTCCACGCTGGAACCACGTCTGATGGGATCGACGACGCTTAGGCCCCCTCTCGTTGTCGCACATTTCGTCCAACATATCAAATCCCGCATCGGACGAGGCCGCCGCTGCTAACGTCGCCCAGGAATGAAACGTCTTGTTGGGTCGTGAAGAGAAA
>NW_027153234.1:85547-87438 GCF_002600585.1 Cystoisospora suis
AGAAACAAAGAAAGAAAGAAAAACGGAAAGAAAAGAAAAAGACAACCAATCGAAATTTAGGAAAAAGAGGGAGAGAGAAAGGGAGGAGATCTCTGTATTATCTCTCTTTCGCTCTCTCTCTCTATATATATATATATATATGTTAAAAGACACCGTAGTAACGACAATTACCTCCTCTCCAATCTATCTATCTATCTATCTTCGTCATCCTTCTGAAGAAGACGACGTAGACGTAGATGACGCTTAGACTTACTGAAGGGATTTGACGCCATTCGAAAGATTTCTAGGGTCCCGAGAATTTGTTCTGCACTTCCATTGTATTGTCTTTGGGCCGGCGAAGAAGCAGAGAAGCTCTCTTCTCCTTCGTCCTCTGACAGATCCGTCGGAGGTGAGAGACCCAAGGCTTGGGCGATCGCGGCGAGAAGTTGTCTTTCTGAATAGTATGGATTGAGAAACAACGATGGATGTCCTAAGAGGGAGGCAAGCTTGCAGTCTAAGTAAAGACTTAATTGAGAGCCCACGAGACGCTTCGTTGTGGCACCCCCCGGTCGTCGTTGCTCTTCTTCTGCAGGAGAAGCTAAAGGACGTGGAGGAGGTGGAGGGACATAGGCACGGGCTCGAGGAATTGCAGGCCTTTCTGGAGCAGGAAAGAGATCACCTTGAGAAAGAGAGGGAAGAGGACCTGCTGCATCAGGGACAGGCAAGTCTTGAGCGGTGTCTCCTCCTGGAGCCCCTGTCTCGGAAGGAGCGGCGGCATCAGGGGCTGAAGGAGGTGTGGAGGGAGGAGTTGCATTTGAAGAAGAAGAAGAAGAAGAAGGTGAAGGGGAAGGAGGAGGAGGAGAACGGCGAACAATCTTTCCTCGAGGGCGATACCCTTTAGGAATGAATTGGCGTTTGGTTTGAAGCATAGAGAATTCGACCGAAGCACCAGCAAAGGATGGACGACTACCGACATGGCCAGGAGGCCCGACAATCTTCACGTAGGACTGAGCGACCTGAAACTGCTTGCCAGGGTTCGAACGCATGAGATTCTCTTCTTCCAAGGTCTCACGGAAATACGTGCGAAGCTCTCGCAAGTTGGATAGCATTCTCACAGGACAATTCTTGCCTGCCGCTCGAACTGAAGAAAAAGACGAGAGAGGAAAGGAAGGGGGGGTCCAGGAAAGAAGAAAGAAACTCGGTAGATAGGTCGTTCCGAAGAGTCAGGCAAGAGAAGAAAAGATCAACTACATCAGAGAAACCTATCAGACCTCATGTAGGGGGAGGGAGAGATTGCAGATATAGATGGAGAGAGAAACTCTTCTGAAAGACAATGTATGAAAGTGATCGACTTACTTGTATACATACACATATATATATATATACCTTGCTTGTTTTCACTTGCTGAGTTTATGATCCACAGACAGGTGACTAAGATAGATACACGATGCTATGTGTGTAGGAGCAGCCTTGTCTTGCTGGCATAGACTGTTTCTTTTGGTTGCATGCATGTATGTTCTATTCCCTTTCTTAGGTCTTTTTACTTTGACTAACTTTGTTGGGAAAGAAGTGACGAGGATTGGACTCCTTACCTCTGATAGCTTCGATAAGACCTTCATCGCGAAGCATCTTTTTTATTTCAATGAGGTTACGTTCACCAAGACTTGGAATAGTTTCTTCAGGGACCCATCCAAAAGAAATTTGCGAGACGCTTGCTGTCTCTATGGTTTGAGGAACAATAGTCGTCCCGCCCTCAACCGTAACGGTTTGGACCGGTCCAGCTCCACTGTAGATTTGCGTGCTGACATTTGCCCCAGCGGGAAGGGTCATCACTTGAGGAGATGCTTGGGTTTGTACGACTGGCTTTGCATTTTCTTCTTCTTCTGTTGCTTGAGAGATTAAGGAGAGAGAG